>NW_007737646.1:35858-43078 GCF_000696425.1 Galeopterus variegatus | reverse complement strand
AGTGCAAATTCTCAGGCCCCACCCCAGTGCTACTGAATCAGAGACTCTAGGGGTTTAACAGCCTGTGTTTCAACAAGTCCTTTAGAGCTTACTTGAGAATGGCTGTTCTCGGTCCATGGTTATATCTTGGAATCATCTGGTGAGTTTTAAAGAAATGCTGTTGCTCAGGCTCCACGACAGACCAATTAAAGAAATGACTGGGAGTGCAGCCCGGGTGGTTCTAATTAACATCCAAGGCTGAGAACTACTGTTCTAGTTTCTTCAAATTTTTGTATGAAATGAAACCATCATTCATTAAATCATCATAGCTCTAGAGCGGGGGTGGGGGGGCAGGATGTGTGTGTGCATGTGTTTGAAGGAAAGGTAGGGAGACAATCTGGAGCTAAGGATGTTTCATGATTCCAAGTGAAAATACAAGGGGCCTATAGAGTTTCCATGTGTTGACTCAAATTTGACTTATTAAATTTCTTCATAGACTAATCTAAGAAAACTGTCATTGTGTTGGACAACCTAGTGAGGTTTCTGATAGTATGGCTTCAAAATGATTCCTTATTACATGATATATAAACCTCATTATAAAGTTTTTTTTTTTTAATGATTATAACTTCACATGAAAACCAGAATGCTGTCATTTGAGTAAGTTCCAAGCTGGCATCTATCTGTGTTTTCTGTTCTACGTCATTGAACATGTAATCTAACTTAAAGGATAGACTAGCTTTAGTTTGAAATTTATAATTTAATAATTTTAAGCTGCCTAAAAAATACTTTTAATATAAAAGGATTAGAAACAACCCAAGAACAAATGTAATCACTTAGAAAGTAACACGGCCTGAGCCTAGAGTAGACTACATTTATATGGTCCTAACAGCCAAGTCATGTAACTATGTTTCACCGAATCCTAACTCCAACCACTGATTTAACTGAATGTTTCTCAATTTACTTAATCACAGCACACTTTTCTTTTTTTCACTATCCACCTATTAACATCATTTAGGTGTAATATTCCTGAAATATACATTGGGAAACACTGAGGCATAGGAAACATGGCATCCTCTTTTGTGGCTTTTGAAGGACCCCAAAGATGCTCAGGATTTGGGGAGGGCTCTGCCATAGCGACTGACCTATCCATTACATTCTAACAGCTTTAAAATTAACATTGCACAGAGGATTAAATCATAGAGTTGAAAGATGGTAGTATCAGATACTTTTCTAAATTTCCTATTTGCAAATCACAGAACAATATCAAATAGCAAAGTCCTTAATACACCTGTACTTCAATTTTCTCAGCTTTCAACTATAGGTAATGACTTTCTAATGGGGCTTTTATGAGGATGAAATAATACTAACGTACTCAGCACAATGCCTAGCACAGTGTGTGTGACACAAATGGAGGAGTAGTTGTTAATATAAGGACAAGTAGATTACGCATAGTGCATGAGAACTTGGGTTCTAAAGTCCAACTGCTTGGGTTTAAGTCTCAGTCCCACAACTCACTAGCTAAGTAAACTTGGTCAAGTTACTCAAATCTGTGCCTTGGTTTCCTCATTTGTAAAATGCATATATGAATCCTACCTACCTTATAGAGTTGCTATGAAGATTAAATGAGTTAATGCATATAAAATATTTAGAGCAAGGTTTAGCATACACTAAGAGTTGGTGATATAGTATCATATTGCAGTCCTTACCTATTGACAGTGTAAAGACTTAGTACCCCATTATGGCCTTATAGAGGCACCCACAGTTCCTTAGTAATGTGAGCATGTTTCTATTTCAATAGCCAAAGCAAACAAGAGCAAAATGTGGACTTAATGTAATTAAAATAGTAGTGAGGTGAGGGGTTATGTAGATATGGAAAAAATCCCATCATCTGCTATGGAGGGAATTACCCAGTACTAACAATGGCTTCTTTTATACTAGCATGAAAAAGAAATACTTAAATATTGCCCCATTAGGGGTCTTCTTAGATCCAAGTAAATGTTCAAACTCACAAGACTTTTATAGACTGTATTTGGCATCTGTCTCTCAGAAGGACGTAGGCCAGGAATTACTTCTCACCATCAGGGCAGCATCAGACTTCCCTTTTCTGTGGGAGTCCTTGCAGCCACCTTGGAGCTATTGTCTCCCCAGGTGACAACTCAGATGCAAGGAGATGAGACCTACATGGAGTGGGTGTGGAAGCCATCCTGGCTTAAAAGACTTAGTAGTCACAGGAGCCAACATTTCTTTTAATAACACCAAAAGATAAGTTTCAGGGTTCCTACAAAGGACATGCCTAGAAAAATAATCTCTGCACTGTGGGAAGTCTAAAGCTATTTGTTTTTAGTTCCTCCTAATGCAGGTATAATTTACCAATCAGAGTCATTTTTTATCATAACCAATGTTGCCTAGAAACAGTCGCACTTTACTTTTATTAGGTTGCCAAGGTAACAGAGTTGCAGAGTTAAACAAAGGTCAGATTCTCACGCAGAAGAAAATTGATCTACAATCCTCTAGAACAATGTTTCCCAAACTTTCCATGTTATAAAACATACATACAATGATAACATTTTATAAGACACACTGATATAAGCTGCAAGAGCTTGGTAAAGATGTTTACAATTTCTTTATATTATATAGTATGAAAATAGAACACAAGGTATAAGGGATAAAGTCAATATTTAACTTGATAAAACTTCCAAATAAAGTCTAGCTCATAAGCAACCACAGCTGTGACTATAACTTTCTGAAATAGCTATCTGAATTTCTAATCAAGACATAATGAATAATCTGTTCAAATTCTTGATAATCAACTACTGCTGAGAAACTTTGTAAAAGTAGAAGGCAGCAATTGGCAGAAGATGATTTATTGCTTTGTCTGATGGATAGAAACTCCCTTTTCCGTTAATCAGATTTTGGATAACTTGTTCTCTTGAAATTATACACCTAAGGCACCACCATTCTTTAACAGCTGTTTGTCTTCTTTCTTTGATAAATGCAGTGTTAAAATTTTTTGCGATAATGTAAACTGATTTAAAATCCAATCAAACATTTTTGGCACCACCATTCTTTAACAGCTGTTTGTCTTCTTTCTTTGATAAATGCAGTGTTAAAATTTCTTGCGATAATGTAAACTGATTTAAAATCCAATCAAACATTTTCATATCAAATATTTCAGAAAGAATGATAAAGCTTTCTTTCAAACACAGACACGTTATTTTATTTAACTCAATAATGTTTCTTTAGGTTCGAATCCATAACTATGATAAAAATCACTAGAGAACCATTTTAAATATCACTTTTCCAAAGCTGAATTTTTTTCTTTTGCATTCCTAATCAATTCATTCCTAATCATTAATGTGGTGGCTTGGATTTTATTATGGTTGCCATTTTGACAATACTATTTAATTTGTAATTCATAACTGTGGAGGAATACTTACATATGAGAGTTCCTCTGTGAATAATGTCTTACTTGAATCTCAGAGTTATCGGAATAAACTCTGGATGTAAATATACATTTTTAAGAAGTATTTCCATAACATTTCATTTGTCTTGAATATTTCATCCCCAGTAGGGTGTTTTCCTTTTTTTTTCCTCTTCAAAACAAAGTTCTTCCAAACATTTTATTTCAGGAATTTTAAATAGTGCTGTTATATCGCAGTTACTAACATCTATAGATTCATCAATATGCAAAAAAAGTTTTTGCAATAAAAATTTAATTATGTCCTGGGTTATGGTAATCTGTTATCTAACATGTTGATCTACTAATGGTATTATTGATTTTCCTTGCTTTTCTGGTTCCAAGTAGAATAAAAAATTTCCACACAATCTGGTAAAATTGCAATTTTGAATAGTGATTCATTCTGACATTAGATATTGTGTGTTCTTGCATTCCTAGCTTCTTGGGCTTCTTGATCTGGTACTAATCTAAAAACAGAACTTTGTTTCATATTTTTTCTTGCATATGCTTTAAAAAATTCAAATCCTTTTCTGGGTGGGGTGGATACCTTCTGGTAAGGTGTTGATACAGCATCCTCTGCACCACCGACTCACTTAATAAGATTTCCATACAAATAAGATACGTAGGGAAAAGGACACGTATATCATTGCAGTTCACAAACCCAAGTTTGAGATCATCCTAATTATGTTGTCTAATTTCTAATCTTTTTTTAAACTACTGTATGTGCCTTATAGATTAGTAATTTTTCAGCTTTAACAGAAAATTGTCTATTATAAAAGAGTGGAAAGATAAATATCTGTAAAAATTAAATCCATGTAACTATAAAGTAAGACAATTGTAAACATTAATGACATTAGAAAATAAATTTTAAGAAAATTTTTGGCAATTTGTGTTAAAAATGTTTTAAAACTGAAGGACGTGGTAAGAAAAACAGAAAGCAATGAAATATAGATTTCATTAATTTAAGAAGTAAAATTATTAAAAAATACAAACATTGTAATTTAAGAAGTAAAATTATTAAAAAATATAAACATTCCTTACACTCATATACGATAAAAAAACATTTTAAAACTTACAAAGTCCTACAGTGCTCTCTACCAAAACCATTTTTTAAAAGTATGTTTAAAAATTATATTTTGGAAAATGATTTTTTAATTTTTAAAAACAATTTATTATGAAATTCATTTAAGACTCAGATTTTGTACAGCTGATAACATCAAAAATCAAACAAGAAGGACCGGCCCCGTGGCTCACTCGGGAGAGTGTGGCGCTCCAGCGCCGAGGCCGCGGGTTCAGATCCCACGTAGCGATGGCCGGTGCGCTCACTGGCTGAGCGCGTGCGGGTGACACCAAGGGTTACGATCCCCTTCCTGGTCCCCCCAAAAAATAAACCAAAAAAAAAAAAAAAAAAAACCAAAAAAAAAAAAAAAAAAAACCAAAAAAAAAAAAAAAAAAAACCAAAAAAAAAAAAAAAAAAAACCAAAAAAAAAAAAAAAAAAAACCAAAAAAAAAAAAAAAAAAAACCAAAAAAAAAAAAAAAAAAAACCAAAAAAAAAAAAAAAAAAAACCAAAAAAAAAAAAAAAAAAAACCAAAAAAAAAAAAAAAAAAAACCAAAAAAAAAAAAAAAAAAAAAAAAAAAAAACCAAACAAGAAGAAAGAAAGAAAGAAGGGGAAGAAACAATAATCAGAAACACTCAATTGCTCATTTTTTAATAACACCTAATACTAAATAATAATAATAATGATATGAAAATAACAGCAATTATATATACCATTTTAAGTTAAAAGGAAAACATGAAAAATAAGAGCAAACAAAATTTAAAAAGCAAAACTAAACAAGAATTTCTTTGTGTTTCCATGTAAACAAAACGAAGAATTTTCCTGATAAACTGAGTTTGTCTTAGAAATCTAAAGACGGTGTCTATGGTAACAATCAAACCAGGTGGGATGATTCAACAGGAAGGTGGCAGGGGCTGTATTTGTTCCACTACAGAGCTGCTCTCTGGCAGAGGGGGCTACATATAGTCTTACCCATGAAAATATTTTCTGAATTTAGGAAGTTTAACAAGGTAACTATGTGAATAAAAGGAAAACAAAATTTCATATGTGGTAAATTTCTGAACGATTGTATTTTTTTTTAAAGGTAAGTTTTCAGCACCATAAACAATTTGGGCTCACCAGTAGTCATTTACCCTGCAGTAGGTACTGTTCTTGGGAAGCTTCTCTTTATAGCTGGGACTCAAACATCAGCACCCAGAACCACTTAGTGGGTACTCTGCACTCATCCAGACCATCAATTTTACATAAATTATGTAAAAGTCTCATCACAAATTATAAAATATATTTAAAATAATAAATATAAACCATGATGTCTTAAAATGAATAACACATTTCTCTTTAGCCAGGATAATGGGTAATGTGAGCCATAGATGAGGGATCACACCCAGCTGGTTCCTTTTTCCAGTCTTAATTGTTTTCTTTTTAAATTAAAAGATCTTAAATAACAATTTTTGGTCTTTGGAAATGTCAGCATGTAATTAGAACTCCTGTCCCATAGTTGTGGATCTCTGGACAATTTGTGGACACAGAATTTCTTGATCATTTCACTCAAGTCTGCTTTTAGTGTTGAATCAGATGCTAAGTTGACAAGCACGTTATGCTCTAAAACTGCAAGGCTGAGTGTTTCAATTTAGGAAATGGCAGTAAGCAAATTCTTAGCAACTCTTTGGTTGCATTTGGATTAAAAAGTATCTCCTCAAATTTTTGCATTTAAATATGATTTTTGGATAGATATACCCACTAGTACACGATCAATTATTTTCCTCCAATCGGTAAAATCATCAAATGTTGAAAAGAACCAAATCTGTCCTTAGTAAGGGGCATTTGCCATTTACACCAGAGTTCAGTCAACCTAAAATTCCAGTATTGTATTCTTACATTAAAAATATTTTGACACTTAAGTGATAGGTTGTCTATTCAAAATACAAAACATATCTCTAAGTTATACACTTTGAGGAAGCTCCTAAAAATCCTAGTTTGGTCTTTACTAGTACTATTAGTTTCACAAACTGTCTTAAGTTTAGTCCTCATTTCAAAAACTTGTGTGAGAAAGTTTACCCACAGCCCTTGTATTTCATGATGGAAACAAAATCTTCTACTTGCTATTTTACTGTACGACAATGGAAAGGTGCACCGTCAGTAGCCCCGATTTGATGAGTTTCACAATTTTCATCTCTGTCAATGCTAAGTCAGAAAGGGACGTGTACTGTTTTATATGAATGTTCCCTTGGAGCAGAACGGACACTCGGTGCACACACAACTAAGTGCTCTGACATTACTGATTCCTATGTGCCTTTTCCACTCTAAATGCCAGCTCACAAATGAATGAAAAAACTCTTCAATAACACAAGTTTTTAGTGATAATTGGAACAATAAGTTGTCAAATACCCTTCCATCATATATGCCCCATATTTATGGGAAACACTGATTTATGCACTGCACATCTGGGATTGGTTAAAGCAAAATATCTGTCAGCACACTCATATGATGTGCACAGTTTCAGTAACAAGGGAATTTTGCCAATAACTTATAACTTACTCTGTTTTCTCTCTGAGCATATCTTTCCATTAGTGCTTCAGCAATATTATGACATATCTTTTTTTTTTTCTGCTATAGGGAGTTCAACTTTAAATGATTTCTACAGCTTAGATCTCAGTTCTACCTATATGCATTCTTTACTGTAAAGTAGTATTTTGCATTTTTTTTGCATTTGTTCTGGAAAAA
>NW_007737646.1:33567-34847 GCF_000696425.1 Galeopterus variegatus | reverse complement strand
CCTGGCCCCAGTGTACTCACACAAGAGTCTACAATGTTTTGATCCTCGCGGCTTGAAGCCTGGGCTCACAGTAGTTGTGATTCTAGTTCTGTAGTTTGGGAAACCAACCCTAGTCTTGCCGAACTGATGCACCCACACTTCCCCAGTCAGAGATTAGACAGGTAGACCCTCATCAGGCAACCCACCCTCCATTTCTCCTTCTAGCCCGAGCCCCGTCAGCTGACTGTGTTGTGTGCACCTGAGCCCCCAACCTGGAAAAACAGCTTGTGGTTCTCTACCCTAATTAATATGCCCTCAGGCCAGTGAAAATAAAGTGCATTTGCTCCTTCTGGAGAAGTGGCCATGCAGTTCACCTTGAACGGTCCTGCTTAGCAGCCTAGCCAATAGTCCTAGAGGTGGCTGGACAGGCCACTTTGCTAGAAGCCTACTGAGTGGCCCCACCCATTACCCAGGAAGCACCTGGATAGGTTCCCTCACTACAGGCCTGCCTAGTGACCTTATCAACAGTCAGAGAAATGGCTGGTTGGGCTCCATCACTGCGGCCCTGCCTAGTGGCCTTGGCCACTTCCTGAGAAATGTCTCAGCAGCTCCACCGTTGGCAATCTAGCTCCTAGTCTGCAGAGGAAAGCATGACCTAACATCAGTTCCCAAGAACTGGCACAGCAGAAGGGCTACCAGCAGACCTACACTCAACTAGCAAAGCCAAAGCACACCCATACCCTGGCTCAGATAAATAGCTTGGCTGTCACAACCCTGGAAGACCCACCCCTAAGTCTTTGAACCATCACATGCACATGCATCTGAGTGAGAAACAGCTTGGCTGACATGTCCCTGGTGGGCCCATCCCTGATCATAGAAGCAGCACCATGACCCTGCCACTGGAAAACCACACACAATATGCCCCCAGCCCCTGCCTGAGACTCAGACCAGCAACCACATCCCCAGTGAGTCAGCTCCTGAGACGACTGACCCACAGAGTGCATGTGCACACCCACAGCCTATGAACCAACACAGAAATATCTCTCCTGGCAAAGTCGTGCCACTGCTGCTACAAACCTCCAAAGCTTAGGTCTCTGAGTTACTTGCAGACATAGTGTAAGTAGGTTACAGCTGAAGAAACTACACTACAAAGTCTATACTAGTTTATCCATCCTGAATAAAACCATTGCACTCTGCCCAATCGACAGCTTAGTATGCATTTGCAGGTGAAAGTCTTCCCACACAAACCACTCTACAAAACTCAAAAATGTGACTATTCTATTGGATGTGCAGATATCAAT
>NW_007737646.1:31195-32856 GCF_000696425.1 Galeopterus variegatus | reverse complement strand
ACACAAACCACTCTACAAAACTCAAAAATGTGACTATTCTATTGGATGTGCAGATATCAATTCAGGGAAACAAGAAACATGAAAAAACAAGGCAATGTGACACCACCATAGAACCAAACTAATGCTCTAGTAACTGATCCCAAAAAATTGGAAATTGCCAACTTGCTGGAAAGGGAATTCAAATTAATTATCTTAAGGAAACTCACTGAGATACAAGAGAATATAGACAAACTGTTCAACAAAATCAGAAAGACAAATTGCAATCTGAATGAGAAATTCAACAGAGACTGATATCATTAATAAAAAATCAAGCAGAAATCTTGGAATTGAAGAATTCACTGAATGAAATAAAAAACACAACTGAGAGTCTTAACAGACTAGATCAAGCAGAAGAAAGAATTTGTGACCTTGAAGATAGCAGTTTTGAGATAACACAGGAAGACCAAAAAAAAAAAAAAATGAATGAAGCTTTCAAAATCTACAGGATATTATTAAGTGAACAAATATTCAAATTATGGGCATTCCAGAAGGAGAAGAAAACAAAAAAGATATTGAAATGCTAATTAAAGAAACAATAGCTGAAAACTTCTCTAGTCTTGGGAAAGATGTGAATATCCAAAAACAGGAAGCTCAAAAGTCCCCAAATAGATTCAATCCAAATAGGTCATCTCCTAGACACATTACAGTCAAAGTATTCAATGTTAAAGATGAAGAGAGAATTCTAAAAACAGCAAGAGAAAAACTTATAAGAAAATCCTCATTAGACTAACAGCAGACTCTTCAGGAGAAACCCTACATGTCAGGAATGCAAGGATGGTCCAACATATGCAAACCAATAAAGGTGATTTCATCACATCAACAGAATGAAAGAAAAAAAATGACATGACCATCTTGATAGATGCAGGAAAAGCATTTGATTAAATTCAACATCCCTTCATGATAAAGACTCACAACAAATTAGGTATAAAAGGAAAGTATCCTAATACAACAAAGGCTATATATGACAAACCCACAGCTAACATCATACTGAATGTGGAAAAGCTGAAAGATTTCCCCCTAAGAACTGGAACAAAGATCCCATTCTCACTACTTTTATTCAACATTGTTCTGGAAGTCCTAGTCAGAGCACTTAGGCAAGAGAAAAAAATAAAGGGTGTCCAAATTGGAAAGGATGAAGTCAAGTTGTCCCTGTTTCCAGATGAATGGATTTTATACAGAGAAAAAACCTAAAAACACTATGAAAAAACTCCTAGACCTGATAAACAAATTCAGTAAAGTTGCAGGATACAAAATCAATATACAAAAATCAATAGCATTTCTATACACTAACAACAAACCAGCAGAAAAAGAAATCAAGAAAGCTACCCTATTTACAATAGTAACAAAAATAAAATACCTAGGAAAAAATTTAACCAACAAGGTGAAAGATCTCTACAATGAAAACTATAAAACAGCAATTAAAGAAATTAAAGAAGCCACAAAAAAATGGAAAGACATCCCATGCAAATGGATTGGAAGAATAAACATCGCCAAAATGACCATACTACTCAAAGCAATCTACAGATTCTATCTAGTCCCCATCAAAATACCAATGACATATTTCACAAAAATAGAAAAAAACAATTCAAAAATTTATATGGAACAACAGGAGACCCTGAATA
>NW_007737646.1:20794-30049 GCF_000696425.1 Galeopterus variegatus | reverse complement strand
ATAACTTAATAGTAAAAAACCAAATAATCCGATTAAAAAATGGGCAAAGAAAATGAATAGATGTTTATCAAAAGAAGACATACAAATGGCCAACACACATATGAAAAAAGGCTCGACATCGCTAATCATCAGAGAAATGCAAATCAAAACCACAATGAGATATCATCTCACTCCAGTTAGAATGGCCATTATAAAAAAGACAGAAAATAACAAATGCTAGCAAGGATGCAGAGGAAGGGAAACTCTAATACATTGTTGGTGGGAATGTAAATTAGTATATCCATTATGGAAAATAGTATGGAGATTTCTCAAACAATTACAGATAGAACTACCATAGGATCCATCAATCCCACCACTAAGTATATATCCAAAGGAATGGAAATCAAGTCAAAGGGACACCTGCACTCCCATGTTTATGGCAGCTCTATTCATAATAATGAAAAGTTGGAACCAACCTAAATGTCCTTCCATGGATGATTGGATAAGGTATATATACCCAATGGAATACTACTCAGCCACAAAAATAATGAGATTCTGCCATTTTCAGCAACATTGATGAGGCTTGGAGAAAATTATGTTAAGTGGAATAAGCCAGGCAGAGAGAGAGAAATACTACATGTTTGGAATCTAAAAAAGTTGATTTCATAGAAGTAGAGAGTAAATAGTAGTTACTAGAGACTGGTACAGGGAAGGGGAAGGAGAAGATGGGGAGAGGGTGGTCAGTGGATACAAAATATTAGAGAGGTAGGAAGAATGGGATCTAGGTTCTGCAGTAACATAGAGAGACTACAGTTGACAACAAAGTGCTGCGTATCTTTGAAAAGCTAGTCAAGATGATGTTGAATATTCCTAACACAAAGAGGTGACAAATGTTTGAGGTGACGGATATACTAAGCACCCTGATATGATCATTACACACAGTATGAATGTACCCAAATATCATATTGTACTCTATAAATATATACAATTATTATGGGTCAATGAAGAAAAATAACTTAAAAAGAGAGAAAAAGAGAGTAGAGTAGTGGTTACCAGAGGCATGGAAATGGGGGGTGGGGGGAGGGGTTCAGGGAAGGGTTGGTAGACTGGTACAAAGTTACAAAGTTAAAGTTAGATAGGAGGAATAAGTTGTGATGCCCTAGCATGACAATAACTAATAATATTGTATATCTCAAGATAGCCAGAAGAGAGAATTTTGAATGTTATAACCACAAAGAAATAATAAATGTTTAGGTGATAGATATGCTACCTATTCTGATTAGATCATTATACAGTATATGCATGTATTGAAACAACAAACTGTAGTCCATAAACATGCACAATAAAAATAAAATTTAAAAAATATTACTTTTGTTAATATCCACTTAAAATACTAGTGGGTTTTGCTTTATGTAATTTGGTACTATTTTATTTATTGCATAAAGTGTTATTATAAAGTCTTCACTGTGGGTCATAATTTTTATCGATAAAAATAACTCTGCTCTCAAAAAAATTTTTTACATTTAGCAAAATTTGACTCCTCATAACGGGGAATGAATGCCACAAATGGCAGTCCTTGATATCTGGGTTATTGGATGATTCTTTTTTCAGAAGACAAAATTATAAAACAGTTTCACATATGAATGAAGAAGTGTGTTTTTAAAATCAGCAAATAAACCATTTTTCCATCAGTCACCATTTAAGATCTACAATTTTCTCCCCCAAAACTTATAAAGAACTATAAAAATAAGCAGTAAGGTAATGGTGGGAATGACAATACTATTAAAGAAATCTTTTTTATTTATTTATTTTTTTTACATTAAAGGGCTTTAAATTCCATTGTATGATAACGCTCCCATCTTTAAAAAAAAAAACCTATTTCTCTCATCTTAAAAAAAAATCTCTCTTTTGACCCCGATTCTCCTTCATCTACCACCCCACTTATCTTCTTCCTTTGGCATTCCAAAATTAATATATCCAAACCCCAATGTCTATTTTTCCCTGATGAATTTGGTCCATCCGGTCTTCTGTTGCAGTTAACAGCAACTCTGGCTTTCCTCTTGCTCAGACAAATGGATCATTAAAGTTATCCTGGACTCCCCTCTGGTGGTCCATCCTACATACAGTTCATATAAACATCCAGTTGGCTTTTCTTTCAAATTATTTCCAGAATCAGACCCACATCTCACCACCTCGCCACTACCACCTGCTCCGTTTTTCACCTGAATAATTGCAGACTTTAATCGGTCTTCCTATTTCAATCTTTGTTCCTCCAAAGTCTATTTTCTACACAGTAGTCACAGTGATCCTTTTCAAAATGGAATTCAGAACACGACACTTCTCTGCTCAAAATCCTTCAATGATGCTCCATTTTTCTCAGTAAAAGCTCAAGTCCTTACAGTGGCCAACAAGGCCCTTTGTAATCTGTCCCCCTGTCCCTCATTCACTCTACGGCAGTCACACCAGCCTTCTCTTTGCAACTTGAGCATGCCAGGCATGTTCAACCATGGGATATTTGTATCCATTTTCCTGCTGCCTGCAATGACCTTCCCTGTACCACATCGTAATTCACACCTTCTCCTTCAAGTCCTCGTTCAAATATCAGCTTCTCAATGAGGCTCACCCTGACCACCCCAGTTAATCACAAACTCTTTTTCCCAGCACTCTCAATCCTCTTTGCCCCACTCTATTTTTTCTATAATACTTATCACCTTTTAGCATTCTACATAATTTACTCATGCATAGTTTTTATTATTGTCTTCCTTTCCTAAAATGTAAACTCCATGAGGGCAGCAATTCTGATCTGTATGGTTCACTAATGCAACTCTAGCACCTGAAACAATTCCTGTTACAGAGATGGTGCTCAGTAAATTTTGCTGGATGATTGGATTTTCATAAGCATCTCTATTCTTCTTGCAAATTATTTCTCACTATTGTTAAAGTCTTTCGAATTTACAACAAATCTATCATTTTAAATTTTGATTAAAATGTTTTTCTTCTCTCCCCCTTCTTTCCAGCAAGAGATGTGTTTTCAGTGTCATCTGGCTAATCAAAGCTACAGCACTGAATAAGGGAAAATAAGAGCAGAGAATGGGGAAGGTAGTTCAATGAATTTGGTGGCAAAGTTGAGCTATCATTACCATCAAAGAAAGACTGTCTCAGTAACTACTGTCAGCTCAACTAAACAATAGAGGAAAGCCAGTTTCACTTTTAAGTCCTGCTAAACAACTATTATCTGTTGTGCTGAACTTTAAAGCAATTCACAAACTCAAAATTATGTGACTCTTCAAATTATATCAATAATAAGTGTGTGCTAAGTAAAAATACAGAGAAAATATGTATATGTGTATTATCAATTTATATGAATACCCTAAGCTATCAGCTCATTTTATTTTTTAAAAATCTTTACTTCCACTCTATAAATGAAAGCTGAAATGACGTGTAAAACAAATCACGCATCATCTACTTTTTATAGATTGCCATGTTTTTTTCTCAGTAATCACAAAATATCAAAAATATATTTGTAATACTCTTGAAAAATAGATGGCATAACCCTATATGAATATATGAGAAGCACAATTATATACTACTCCACAAAATAGTTAATGTTTATAAATAGATAAAGGAAAGATAAATGGAAAAAAATAAAACTGCTGTAATGAAGATCCATTTGTCATTGGATGCTAAACAAAATTATATTTGATCATATTTATCATTAATACCTTATCAATTATAAATAATATTTGCAACTTATTTATAATTTTTAATGTTAAATAAATTGCTTCATAGAAAAACTCACTTCAGATTATATGTATCATATTCAATGGAGGATCTTGGCACTGCAGGGATCATATAAAGAAATCCAAGATGTTCATTTTCATGTATTATTTTAATGATTTGCAAAGGATCATGAATGTTGGCTTTAGCGACTTCTTCCCGGTCTTGGAAAGTATACTTAGGATAAGTTGAAGACCTAGGGCTGAAGAGACCTCTTCTTCCAATACCTGTACGTGGGACTTTAGGTGGAGTAGGAGAGAATGCCTCAACAAAGGGCTTCTGGATCTAAACAAAGCCAATTTAAAAACAAATGAGTTTTGGCACACACACACAAAACTGACAAAATACTACCCACAAGGACTAATTGCTATACTGCATGAGATGTCTAGGGCTCAAAGGCAAGCATTTTGGAACTGAAAATTTTCAATTTTCAAACTATTGTTAGGCAGCGGTATTCCTTCCTCCTCAGTACTCCTTACCCAGATGCTCATCTCCTGGCCACAAAACAGCCCTAGTGTTGGCTCCCTTTGTATTTTCCTCTCCTTTAACTCCATGTTTGTCACATCAAAATAGCAGCTGTTTGGTGTTCATGGGAGCCCACCACTCTCCTTGTGCAGTTGCTCTGCGTCTACCCTGACAGTGGCCTCTGCCCCCACCTCCTCACCTGTTCTGATAACCTTGTTGGTTTTCAATGACTGAAGACTTGGACAGCTGTTATTATAACTCATAATAAACTTCACTTCTTTATATGAAGGGTGGTTACATTGAGTTTTGAGAATCATTGTGTAATAGCCTTAGAGAAGCACATATCTTATTAACTAATAATTGTAGTCCAGTGCTTCTCAAACTTAAATGTGCATGTGAATTACCTGCGGGTCTTGTTAAAATGCAGATTCTGATTCAGTACTGCTGGGTGGAGCCTGAGAGTTTGCATTTCTAATGTGCTCCAGCAGATGCGGATCTTGCTGATCCACAGACCACACTTGGAGCAGTGCACCCGAACTTCGCTCTGCTCCTGGGTTTACAGTCTGCGATCTCAGTGGGGCTCACACCTCTTCATCCCCGAAAAACTGTGGGGTGGTATCACTCACATCTTTTTTCCTATGGTGGTTAATCTGTGTTTGAGGAAATTTGACACTAACTCCAAAGGTCATCACCTTGTCTCTCTGACAATACAGGCTTTAAGATAAAAGAGTTGCCATAGTGGACTTGCTTTGTTGAATAACTAATGTAATTATATAAATGATTGCTTTATTCCCTGTTAGCATAGCTGAGAGAGCCTGCCATTTCTGCAAGAGATTTATTACCACAAGCTCTGTGGAGCAACTTCCCCAGAAAGTTTGTAATCATAAAGATCGTTATTCTCCATCTCTGATTAAATATATCCTATTGAATAGCAGTTTGAGAGGAAAAGTCTACCAAATTCAGAATTGAAGGAAACACATCTTTGAACTTAAAATATAAAATGCGCTTCTTTCACTCACTGGCTGGGATGGCCAATAAGAAAGAACATGCCAAGCTTGATGCCCAGAACCAGAGAAAGTGCACATCGCCTTATCTCAATGTTTCAACAAGGGCTGTGATCAACTTCAATATTGTTTATGAGACTAATGTTTTAATATTTTAACAGAAAATTCATTTACTTTATTATTTCCTTTAAAAAAAGTTTTACTGCATTTTAAGTGACGGATTTCTTCAACAACAGGGCTACATATTTTCATCTGAGCATTTATTTCTAATTATGTAACTCAGTGGGAAGACACGATTCCTTTTATCAGTCTCTTATGTCCTGATGTGGAGGTGGGGAATAAAGAAAGCATTTATTCATAAAAATGTAAAACACCTATAGTACTCCTCTCTTATGGGTGCCCAGTCCAATTTGATAAGTCAATATATTCCTTAATTACCAGAAACCTCTAACCAATCTTCTTTTTTTTTCTTTCTTCCCTTTCTCCCTTCCTCCCTTCCATCTCCCAGGAAATCTTCACTGTTGCATTTCCATTCTAAACTCATTCTGAGAAATCAATATCTGAAAATATTACCCTCTTCTCAGAATAAATACCCTTCTCCTTTCGTATGGAATGTCCCCTACCCCCACATTTCCCTTTAACTCTTACTCTTTATTGAATTCTTCACTGAGCAACAGCTATAACCCAGAAGCATAACCCACAACCTAACATTCCTTTCCAGTGCTCCGCTTTCATCCTAGATGGCTGTACAATTTTTGTCCTTTTCTTTAAATTCAAGTTCTTGAAGCCCACTTTATGCCAAATGAGATAATCTATGGGCAATCAAATCTTTCCTGGCTCTAAGATGACTCTCTCTGTCTACTTCACAGAAACCATATTAACTGAGGCTATATAATTTCATATAATCTATCATATGAATTCGTTCTGTCAGGATGATCTCACCCAAACCCATGGTGAGCTCTCATCCACCTGGCTTCTCCTCAAACCACCACCTCTCCTGCTTTATCTACCTCATTAACTTTCCACTCATTCCTGTGAACTTAGTGCAACTCCCAAGCATGGCTTTTCCTCCACAGACTGTCCCCCTGACCACCAGGTGTAAGAGTCTCTTCTATTTAGTTCTTCATTGTTTTGTACCTTAAATGACCCATGAGGGTGCTTATCACACCACACTGTACTTGAGTGGTCACTTGTCCACCTACCCACCTCCAGACTCTGAAATTCCTGAGGACAGAGCGTGTCCTCAACTCTGCATTTCTGTCACTCTAGCTCAATGTCTGAAACCAAACTAGCACTCAAATGTTTAATGAGCACCAAAGGATCCTCTCAATCAAAAGCTCAGAGAAATCTTGGCTCTATTCATATCTTTACTGTAGTTGTTCCTTTCACATTTTCTTCCACTTCTGTTTTTTCTTTAATTATCTACAGATATTCTTTAGAGCCAAACTCCAGTGATTTCTCCACTGAGCGACTACTGTTCATTCATGGCTTACAAAGTAACGTCCCCATTCTACATCTCTCGCCAGCTACAAAAGTCATCTTTCTAGCTGGCTCAGTCTCTATTTTATTGCCCTTCACCAAGGTCTTGAAAGAATGTCATTTTTGGTAAAAATGATGATAATTTTAAGAAAAGTTATAACAATATTCAAAACACTATTATGTCTTCTTTTAGCATGTAAGAGAAGGTCAGAAGACTCTCTACAGATGTTGAAAGTTCCGTTTACATTATATTTTACAAGTTTTCCTTAAATAGAAAGAATTGAGAAATATTACATTCCCCAAACCCATTATGCAACCCCATAGAAAACAATTTTGTTACTATTCATATGAGTTAAAAACATGTTAGCAATGCTATATAAAACTAAAATTAAATTAAAAGAATCAATTAAGTATTTTAATATTATACCTGCATTTTCCCCACAGCATCTTTATGCTTAAAAACCTGAGATGACTTGATAGAAGATATTTTTTCTGCAGTGCTTGCTGGAGGTTTAAGGATTCCAGAAGTCATTAACTCAAGTCGGTTCTTTTCATGTATGTATTCTGGCTTCTTATGATCTTGGTAGACTTTTAGCACTGGCTTTGGGAAATAGAAAGACATGTTAATCTTTTCAAAATTATTGTGAACTTGTTATATTATTCACTACCTTTGAACTCAATCCCTTTTGGAAATTGATCTCCTTGGACTAATTTCCTATCAAAGCCACAATCCTAACAGCAACTATCACTACTGCCTTATTCAAGGTCTATTGCTTGAATAAGACTTTTCTACTTGGCTTCCATTTATTTGGTACTTTAAATTACCAATGAGATCTTCTAGGAGTAAGATTATCACAGAAAAGGCTCAGAGCCCTGAAAACATATAACCCCCTAGTTGTCCATTAAATACTCCTACCATTCACTACCACAGCTACTACCCAAAAGTCATAAGTCACTTCCCACAGCCAGAATTGATTGATGATCTGAAAAAAAGGTGGCATTATCTTAGGCTTGTCTAACTTCAAATTATGACAGCAAAAACCCAGCTTTTAGGGAATAGAGTCAAGATGGCGACGGGTCTGGAGTGGGGGTGCCAGAAGACAGCGTGATCTGGAGAGGTGCACACTGTGCTGCCAGAGTGCTATTTGCATTTCCAAGAGCAACAAAAAAAGAATAAGTCTTTGATCAACTAATCTACAACTATAAAAAAGCAACTACAGATTCGAGGTTTAGGGCCGACATTAAGGAAGATTCCTGGGAGTGCTCGAGCCACGCCACGGGACTGAGTGAGCAGCCTGAGGCGGTGGCAGCTAGGATGGGGATGGCTACGAAGCAGAAATGGAGAGGGAGCCGCTCGGCCGGCTTAGCTCTGTGAGTGACCCCCAGCCCGGACCTGCTCACAGGGCAGACGCCTGTCTGGCTTCCACCTGCCCCACTAGGCCAGTCACCGGCCCGGGGCTGCCTCCATTTTCTCGGGTTGGGGAGGAGCCAGCCAGCTTGGCCAGGCCTGCCCTTCTCGCCCGGCTCGGCTCCTCACTGAGCCTTCCCACTTCCTTCCCCCGCGCGGGGCCTCCCGAGCTCTGCGGGACAGCCTCACATCCCACTTCCCCTGTGGTTCTCTGGCAGGGCTGGTGGTGTGGGGAGCCCCCAGCCAGAGTCGGGAGGTCAGGAAAGAATGGGCTGAGCCGATTGTCACTCCACCACACCCTGGGCTACGGCCCCGGTAAACTTCCTGTTACTGGGAGGCAGATACCATCTCTGTGGCCATCAGTTCGGAAAAACGCCTAACTGATTTATGTTTAGGAAAAGTGTGATCGGAGCACTCCTGAGCTCGCTTGAACCCGCCGGAGAGCTGACTGTGGGTGGGTGCCGGAGTCAGTCCGTGCCAGGGGGAATCAAAGAAGAACTGTGTGCTGTAGTCTCCTCCCCTGAGGAGCTCACGCTCCAGTGTGAGAGATAAGACAAGTACACAGATAACTGCAATACCAGGAGGAAGGTGAGCAGTCCCAAGAAAGCCCTATACAGTGCTACAAAGGCACCCAGAGCGACCGGTCGTCTGCGCATAGCAGAAACCTGAAAGACTTCCTGGGCGGGGTGGTGCCAAGCAGGGGCTTGAAGGCCCAGCTGATAGACGAGGGTAGCAGAAGACACGTCCCAGCCCAGTCTAGAGCGCACAGAATGAGGAGACGTCCGGCTAGGGAGGCAGAGACTCGGAAGAAAACACACACCCTGTGGGCCGCCTCTGTGAGGTCCAACAGTCCCACCTAGTGTACACAGAATGGGAAAATGTCCGGCTAGGGAGGCAGAGACTCGGAAGAAAACACACACCCTGCGGGCCACCTCTGCGAGGTCCAACAGCCCAGCAGAGTCCAAGCAGACCAGAGAGGTGGCTCCCCAGAGAGGCCCAAGACCCGAGGCAACCACACACACAAGACACTAGAGGCCAACTGAGCAGTCACAGAGGTAGCCATGCAAAATTGACAAACACAACCACACCTTAGTTAACCAATAGGGTCAAACCTGTGCACTGTGAAACCCCCTGCCAAAATGA
>NW_007737646.1:18079-18827 GCF_000696425.1 Galeopterus variegatus | reverse complement strand
AAATAAAATACTTAGGAATTGAGTTAACCAAGGATGTGAAAAATCTCTATAATTAGAACTATAAATCACTACTGAGAGAAATTAGAGAGTATAAAAGAAGATGGAAAGATATCCCATGCTCTTGGATTGGAAGAATCAACATAGTGAAAATGTCCATACTACCCAAAGTGATATACAAATTCAATGCAATCCCCATCAAAATCCCAATGACATTTTTCTCAGAAATGGAAAGAACTATCCAGACATTTATATGGAATAATAAAAGACCACGCATAGCCAAAACGATGCTGAGCAAAAAAAATAAAGCAGGAGGTATAACACTACCTGACCTTAAACTATATTACAAAACAGTATGGTATTGGCATAAAAACAGACACACTGATCAATGGAATAGAATAGAGAATCCAGAAATCAACCCACACACCTACAGCGATCTGATCTTTGACAAAGGCACCAAGCCTATTCACTGGGGTAGGGACTGCCTCTTCAGCAAGTGGTGCTGGGATGACTGGATATCCATTTGAAGGAGAATGAAACTAGACCCATACCTCTCACCATATACTAAAATCAACTCAAAATGGACTAAGGATTGAAATATACACCCTGAAACAATAAAACTTATTAAAGAAAACATAGGGGAAACACTTCAGCAAATAGGACTGGACACAGACTTCATGAATACGATCTCAAAAGCACGGGCAACCAAAGGAAAAATAAACGAATGGGATTATATCAAACTAAAAAGCTT
>NW_007737646.1:13739-16436 GCF_000696425.1 Galeopterus variegatus | reverse complement strand
TAACAACTACAATCCTTTGAAGTTGTTACAACAAGCAAATGGAAAGGACATTGTTGGGAGGAGGGAGGGAGGTTTCGGTGACAGGCCATAATAATCAACCACATTGTATATCGATAAAATAAACATTTAAAAAAAAACCCCAGCTTTTAACATTATAAACTAAAGTGAAGAAATCACCATTCTAGCTTTTATTTTCTAAGCATTATGAGTTTAGAATGATAGCTAATCTTTTATATACAGGGATTTTTTTTAAAAAAGGCTTGTGAGTAAGGAATGAAAACTGCTATTAGGTTTTCAGGTAAATTGCATTTGGCTTTGGATAAAAATTCCTCTTGAGTTACTCACTGAAGAAAGAAAAAGTCTAGCTGTTGGTACGGACGTGAGGGATATCTAAGCTATATAAAAGTACTGAAAAGGAACAGAGCCCAGAATCACACGTTGAGGAGGGGGAGAAGAGATGGTGTTTGTTGACACAGGATGACTACAAAGAGAGCAAACAATGATCTATAAAAATGATGGTAAGATAAATGCACATTTATAAAACCCTCTCTGAAGCTTACTGAAATGAATAAGATAAATTTAACTGAAATTAAGGAAAGATGCCAAAAACATATCACTAGATAGGACTAGGACTAAAGCAAAGAAACACTGAGAGTTAGACACACAACTAATCCTCCCATCCCCCACTGTTGATAGAATCCATCACTAGTTGCAGCAAAATAAATCCATCACAATTGCAGCAAAATAAACTCTAAAGTATTTATTTCAATAAAAAGGAAATAAATATAGGAAGGAAGGAAAAGCAATAAATATTGGGTAAATCCAAATAAAAATCAGCTGAGTAAAGAGACCAAACAATGATCTATAAAAATGATGGTAAGATAAATGCACAGGTAATAATAATAATTTGTGGAGTTAAGAAAGTAAATGAGTGGTAAGTGGTATAAATAGTATAATCTGGGAGAAGGGTATACTTATAAACATTGGATTTTGATAACTTAAGGATACATGTTGCATTTTCTAGGGTAATTACTAACAGATATTAAGAATGTATAAGTTCCAACTTGGAATGATGTAAGCAAGATAGCCAGCTAGAGTTGACTGGTTCTCATCCCCCTCAGAAAGGGACCAAAAGAACAAATAAACAACTATACTTCCACCAGAGTGACTGAAGAAGTATGCTGGAGAGCACCAGGGCAGTGATGAAATCCCTGTGGATTACAGAAGCCAAGACAGAATCATAGAGATGGGAGTGAGACACCCTGCTTCAGCCACACTGTCTCCCCTTCTGGGACTGATTGCAAGCTGGGGGAGACTTCTAAGGGTGTTAAGGTAAGCTGGATATCCTCAGTGGTCCACATCACCACCATAGAAGTCAGCAGTCATTATTACAGGAGTGTTCCTACAGCCCCATGTTCACTGTGGACAGTTGCAGAAGTCTGTGTGGTTGCTTTACCCCAGAAAAGGAACCCCCTTTGTGACCCCTACTACTGTGATCTAAACTGCTACAGCCCAGCACCATCTTGAAACTGGACCCATAACTAGAGTGTATCCTGCCCTAGGGTCCAGTACCTCCAGCCCCCTCCATCCCTGAGGCCCAGGGGTAACACTAATATGATTACATGGGTGCCTGCAGCACCAGTACACTAGCTGCCTTGAGCCTAGGGTCAAAGGAATAGCTGAGACCCCAGGACCCAGGAGGTACCCTGTCCCCCAGGGAAACAGACAGACCTGCACAGCCAAAAAGCAGCCAACAACTGCCTCTGCCTGCCTGCCACAGCATCCAACCAAAAGCTGGCAAGAGGCAGCCCGGCACCTCCTCAGGGAGCCTAGTGCAGCCTCCCAGCCTGAACATCATCTCTTCCAGGCCTGACAGCTAGCCAGTATGTGGTCCTGTCCCAGCCGAGGAAGTGTAGTGCATCTTCCAGGACCTCAAGCCCTCTCCTCTGTCCTGAAAACTGGATCGGAGGTGGCCCTGCACCACCAGAGAGAGCACAATATAGTCACCTGTCCAGTGTATACTGACCCACAGTCCACAGGTGGCCAGGAGGTGACCCCTGAACCTCTGAGGGAGTCCAGCACAACTGCTCGACCCTTCCAGCTGAAGACCTGCCCAGAGGTGGGCATCCGCACACCAGAGAGAGTCCTGTATAGCTGTTTAGCATGACATCCTCTTTTTGGCCTCATAGCCAGCCCCATGGTGGCCTTTCATTCCTGGAGAATTTTCCACACAGCCTGTCAGGCTGCTGCATGCACTTAGTGGCAAGTCTAACAACCAACCCAGTGCACCTGTCCTTGGCAAAACTGTACCACTACCATTACAAACTCCCCAGCCTAGGCCACTGAGATGATTGAATATAACACAGACAAGGATTGCAACTGAAGAATCTGTATGAAGACCACACCAACCAGGAGCAAAACCAATGCACCATCCCAAATTGTCATGCTAGGACCCGTCTACAGAAAAAATGCCTCATCCTTCAAAAACTACACCATAAAATTGAAAAAAGCCATTTTCCCACTAAATGCACAGATATCAATGTAGAAACACAAGAAACACGAAAAAGCAAGGAAATGTGACACCCCCAAGGGAACGCAATAAGTCACCAGTAACAGACCCTAAAGAAAAATATAGTTATTAAATCCCTGAAAAGGAATTCAGAATAATAATTTTAAGAAAACTTTAAAAAATTGATT
>NW_007737646.1:12079-13333 GCF_000696425.1 Galeopterus variegatus | reverse complement strand
GGCAGCATGCCCATTACCACAAATTGTGATTATACCCTGTGTCCCCCACCCAATTATCCCTAACTTCCCTCCCCATTCCCCTTTCCCCCATTCCACTTTGTATCCCTAGGTATGCTCTCTCCCTCTGCAAATAGATGCAAGAGAATAAGACAAACAATTCAATGAAATCAGGAAAACAATTCATTATCTGAATGAGAAATTCAACAGAGATAGATAGTATTAAAAAAAAAAAAAAACACCAAACAAACAAAAATCTTGGAGCCAAAGAATTCAATGAATGAAATTTAAAATAGAATTGAGAGCTTCAAAAACAGACTATGTCAAACAGAAGGAAGAATTTCTTAACTTGAAGATAGGTCTTTTGAAATAAACCAGTCAAAGGGAAAAAGAAACAAGAATAAAAACTAAAGAAGAAAGCCTGTGAGGCTTATGAGAGTCCATTAAATGAAGAAATCTGTGCATTATAGAAGTGCCTGAGGGAGAGGAAAGAAAGAAAGGCACAGAAAACCCATTTAACAAAATAATAGCTGAAAACTTCTCAAGTCTTGGGAGAGATATGGACACCCAGACTCAGGAAGCTCAAAGATCCCAATTAGATTCAATGCAAAAAAGTTCTCACAAGGCACATTATATAATCAAACTGTTAAAGTAAAACACAGAGAGAATTCTAGAAGTTGCAAGAGAAACATGTCAAGTCACATGTAAATGAATACCCATTAGACTATCAGTAGACTTCTCAGTAAAAACCCTACAGGCCAGGAGAGAATGATATATTTAAAGTGCTGAAAGAAACAAAAATAAAAACAAAAAAAACCTGTCCCAGCTAAGAAAAGTATATCTGGCAAAACCCTCCTTCAGAAACAAAGAAAAATAAAGACCTTCCCAGACAAGGAAAAATGAGGGAAGTCATCACCATTAGATGGCCTTGCAAGAAATGCTTGAGGGAGTACTACAACTGGAAACAAAAGGATGAAAATTATCATCACGAAAACATGTGAAAGTACAAAACTTACCAGTATAGGTAAATTCATAATTATACTCAGAATATCCCAGTAATGTAATGGTGTTCCTCCAATAATTAGGTTTAAAGTAGAAAAAGTCAAAAACATCAAAAGCTACAATTAGTGGCTAAGAAACACACAAAAGATAATTATATAAATTTGAGGCACTAAAGTACAAATTGTGGGTGGGGAGGGAAAAATCTAGAGTGTTTTTATGTGACCAAGGTTAAGTTGTTATCATCTTAAAATAGTC
>NW_007737646.1:10570-11253 GCF_000696425.1 Galeopterus variegatus | reverse complement strand
GGGAAAAATCTAGAGTGTTTTTATGTGACCAAGGTTAAGTTGTTATCATCTTAAAATAGTCTGTTATAAATATAAGACTCTTTATGTTAGCCCTATGGTAACCACAAAGAAAGACATTATAGTAGATTCACAAAAGAGGAAGTTCACCACTACAGAACCCCACCAAACCCAGGTAAACAACAAGAGAGAAAGAAAGGAGCAAAGGGTGTAAAAAGCAACCAGAAAACAAAGAACAAAATGACATGAGTAAGTCCACGTGTATCAATAATAACCTTGAATGTAAAAGGATTTAATTCTACAATTAAAAGATATAGAGTGGATGAATAGATAAAAAAACAAGACCTAAATATATGCTGCCTACAGAACACTCACCTCAGTATTAAAGAGAAATATAGACTGGAAGTGAAGTGATGGAAAAAGATATCTCATGCAAACAGAAAGCAAAAGTGAGCAGCAGTAGCCATACTTATATCAGAGTTTTCTGAAAAGATAAATTGACAAACCTTTAGCTGGATTAACTAAGAAAA
Source organism: Galeopterus variegatus (assembly GCF_000696425.1). Classification (NCBI taxonomy): domain Eukaryota; kingdom Metazoa; phylum Chordata; class Mammalia; order Dermoptera; family Cynocephalidae; genus Galeopterus; species Galeopterus variegatus. Next base: position 10,726 of record NW_007737646.1, on the reverse strand, counting down.
AAAGAGAAAATCTTCAAATAAAAACCAAAGAGGAAAAATGAGAAATTACAACCAATATCACAGAAATACAAAGAGTTATAAGAGACTATTATGAACAACTAGACACCAACAAATTTGAGAACATAGAGGAATGGATAAATTCCTGGACACATACAA
>NW_007737646.1:618-10093 GCF_000696425.1 Galeopterus variegatus | reverse complement strand
TATTTTGTTTTCAGATAGTTCATTATTAGACTGTACAAACAATACTGACTTTTGTATGTTGATTTTGTATCCTGCAACTTTATTGAATTTTTTATGAGTTCTGTTTTTTGATGGAGTCTTTAAGGTTTTCTATGTATAAGACGATGTTATCGGGGCTGGCCCGGTGGCGCACTGGAGAGTGTGCCACTTGGGAGTGCGGCGGCGCTCCCGCTGAGGGTTCGGATCCCATGTGGAGACCGGTTCCCACTCACTGGCTGAGCGTGGTGCGGGCGCAACACCGAGGGTTGCGATCCCGTTGCCGGTCCCCGGTACGGGCACGACACCGAGGGTTGCGATCCCGTTACTGGTCAGCAAAAAAAAAGACAAAAATATATGATCATTTCAATACACACAGAAAGAGCATTTGAAAAAACTCAACATCCCTTTATTAAAAACTCTTAGCAAATTAGGAATAGAAGATACATACTTCAACATAATAAGGGCCATATTCAATAGACCCACAGCCAACACCATACTGAAAGCTGAAAGCTTTTCCTGTAAGAGCAGGAACAAGACAAGAATGCCCACATTCACCAATCCTAATCAACATAGTACTAGAAGTCTTAGCTAGAGCAATTAGGCAAGGGAAAGAAATAAAAGGCATCCAAATTGGAAAAAAGGAAGTCAAAATGTTCCTGTTTGTAGATAACATAATCTTATTTTGTCTTTTTTTTGCTGACCAGTAACAGGATCACAACCCTCGGTGTCGCGCCCGTACCGGGGACTGGCAACGGGATCGCAACCCTCGGTGTTGCGCCCGCACCACGCTCAGCCAGTGAGTGGGAACCGGTCTCCACATGGGATCCGAACCCTCAGCGGGAGCGCCGCCGCACTCCCAAGTGGCACACTCTCCAGTGCGCCACCGGGCCAGCCCCGATAACATCATCTTATACATAGAAAACCTTAAAGACTCCATCAAAAAACAGAACTCATAAAAAATTCAATAAAGTTGCAGGATACAAAATCAACATACAAAAGTCAGTATTGTTTGTACAGTCTAATAATGAACTATCTGAAAATAAAATAAAAAAATAAACAATTCCATTTACAATACCAACAACAAAAAGTAAGAATAAACTTAACCAAGGAGGTGAAAGATTTCTACACTGAAAACTATAAGACACCGATGAAAGAAATTCAAGAAGACAAAAATAAATGAAAAGATATCCCATGTTCATAAATTAGAAGGATTATTATTGTTAAAATGTCTGTACTATCCAAAGTGATCTACAGATTCAATGCAATCCCTATCAAAATATCAATGTTTCTTCATAGAAATAGAAAAAAATCCTAATATTCATATGAAATCACAAAAGACATTGAGTAGCCAAAACAATCTTGAGGAAAAAGAACAAAGCTGACAGCATCATATTATCCAACTTCAAAATATACTACAAAGCTATAGTAACCAAAACTGCATGGTACCGGTATAAAAACAGACACATAGACTAATGGAACAGAATAGACAGCACAGAAATAAACTCACACACATACAGCCAACTGATTTTCAACAAAGGTGACAAGAACACATAATGGGAGAAAGACAATCTCTTCAATAAATGGCGCTGGGAAAATTTGATATCCACATACATAAGAATGAAACTAGACACCTACTTTTCACCATATAAAACAATCAACTAATTCAACTCAAATTGTACATGAAACTATAAAACTACTAGAAAAAAACATATGATAAATTCTTTACAACATTGGGCTGGGCAAAGATTTTTTTAAGTAAAACCTCAAAAACACAGACAAAAAGAGCAAAAATAGACAAATAAGATTATATCAAATTAAAAAATTTTTGAACTGAAAAGGAAACAATTAACAGAGTGAAGGGATAACCTAAAGAATGGGAAAAAAATATTGGCAAATTATACATTTGACAAAGGGTCAATATCCAGAATACACAAGCAACTTAAAAAACCGAACAGCAACCCCCCCCCCCCAATAACCTGATTAAAAAATGGGCAAAAGACCCTAAGAAACATTTCTCAAAAGAAGACATTGGAATGGCCAACAGACACATGAAAAATGCTCAAAATCACCAGTCATCAGAGAAATGCCAATCAAAACCACATTGAGATACCACCTCATTCCAATTAGAATGGCTATTATCAATAAGACAAAAGAATACAAGTGTTGGGAGGATGTGGAGAAAAGGGAACACTCACACACTGTTGGTGGGATAGTAAATTACATACACCCACTATGGAAAACAGTGTGGAGTTTCCTCAAAAAATTAAAAATAGAACTACCATATGAGCCAGCAACCACACTACTGAGTATATACCCAAAGGAAATGAAATCAATATGTCGAAGAGATATCTGCACTCCCATGTTTATTGCAGTACCTCTTACAATAGCAAAGATATGGAATAAATCCAAGTGCCTAAGAAAGAATGAATGGATAAAGAAAATGTGGTGTGTGTGTATAAATAAATATATACACATATATACACATACATACACATATACATACACACACACACACACACATATATATAGCAGAATACTATTCAGCCATAAAGAAGAATAAAATCCTATCATCTGCAACAACATGGATAAACCCAAAGGACACCATGTTAGGTGAAATAATTCAGACACAGAAAGACAAACACTGTATGATCTCACTAATATGTGCAATCTAAAAAGAGACAGAGAGACAGAGCGAGAGAGAGAGAGAGAAGGAGAGGAGAGAGTTGATATCATAGAAGCAGAGTAGAACAATGGTTACAAGAGACTGAGGAAGGGCCAGGAGAGGGGAAGATGGGGAGAGGTTGTTCAATAGTCACAAAGTTACAATTAAATAAGCGGAATAAGTTCTGGTGTTTTATTTCACAGTAGGGTGATGATGGTTAATAGTAGGTATTGTATATTACAAAATAGCTAGAGAAAGGCTTTTGAATGTCACCATAAATAAATAATAAATACATGAGTTGATGAATATGTTAAATACCCTGATTTGGTCATTATACAATATATATGTATTGAAACATCAAACTATACCCAATAAATATGTACAATTACAATATCAATTAAAAATTAAAATAAAAAAAACCATTGGCAGAACACACAGTAAAAGGAGTGTGGGGATATAGATGAATGCAGACTTGCCAGATGTAACTTTTGTACTCCTTTGCTATTTGAACCATGGGACTGTATACATATTCAATAAAATAATCTAATAAATATCAAAAAATGAATAAATAAGTAAATAAATAAATAAATACCAGCTTGCAGTTAGAGAAAAAGGAATTAAAAAACAACAAACTCAAAGAACACAATAAAAGAAATGAATAACAATTTGAATAGTTAGCAGAAAATAAAGGTTTAAACTTAAGTATCTCAGCAACTACAATAAATGTCAATGTACTAAATGCCCAGTTAAAAGACAAGTCTTGCCAGCTTGGATTAAAAACAAACCTTACCTTATGCTGTTTACAAGACACATATCTAAAATATATATCCACAGAAAAGTTGAAAAAGGATGAAAAATCATGACATACATTATTCATGAAAAGAAAGATGGTGTTGCTATTTTAACATCAGACAAAATAACTATGAGCCAAAAGCATTATTGACAACAAAGAGGGACACTTCATAACAGTAAAAGTGTTCAATTAAAAAATTGAAAATAGAACTACTACATATCAGCAATCCCACTATTGCATACACACCCAAAGGAAATGAAATCAGTATACTGAAGAGATATCTGTACTCCCATGTTTACTGTAGCACTATTTACAATAGCCAAGATATGGAATCAACCCAAGTGCCCAACAACAAATAAATGGATAAAAAAAAATGTGGTATATATATGAGAGGTCTTCAAAAAGTTCATGGAAAATGGGCATTATTAAAAAATATGCATGGATCGCAAAAATTTTTTGCATTAAAATAAACTCATACTAACTTGTTATAACATGTCTGAATAGGATCTAGTTTGAAGCACTAAGAGGGATAAGACATCAGTTTGAAAAGAGCTGCTATCAGAGCAACATGAAATCTGCTAAAATTGAAGCAAGAACAAACATCAAATTTACACTAAAACTTGGGTGGAAGAATGGTAAAATCATTGATGCTTTACGAAAAGTTTATGGGGACAATGCCCAAAAGAAATTAGCAGTTTTCTTTCTTTCCTTCTTTCTTTTTTTAAAAAGATGACTGGTAAGGGGATCTTAACCCTTGGCTTGGTGTTGTCAGCACCATGCTCAGCCAGTGAGCGAACCGGCCATCCCTATATAAGATCCGAACCAATGGCCTTGGAGTTATCAGCACCGCACTCTCCCGAGTGAGCCATGGGCCAGCCCAGAAATCAGCAGTTTTCAAATGGATAACTCATTTTATGAAGGGACAAGATAATGTTGAAGATGAAGTGCACAGAGGCAGACCATTGACATCAATTTGTGAGGAAAAAATTATGCTTCAGTTAGAGCTCATTCATGCTCTAATTGAAGAGGACTGATAGTTAACAGTAGAAATGATAGCCAACACCACAGACATCTCAGTTGGTTCATCTTACCTGATTATGACTTAAATTACAGTTGAGCAAACTTTCTGCTCAATGAGTGCCAAAACTGTTGCACCCAGATCAGCAGCAGACAAGAGCAGAGCTTCAATGGAAATTTTAAACAAGTGGGGTCAAGATCCTGAAGAATTTCTTTGAAGAATTGTAACAGGAAATGAAACATGGATTTACCAGTACAATTTTGAAGATAAAACACAACAGTCAAAGCAATGGCTACTAAGAGGTGAAAGTGGTCCTGTCAAAGCAAAAGTGGACTGGTCAAGAGCAAAGGTCATGGCAACAGGTTTTTTTTTTGGATGTCCAAGGCATTTTACTTGTTGACTCTCTGGAGGGCCAATGAATGATAAATCTGTTCATTATAAGAAGGTTTTGAGAAAGTCACTCAAAGCTTTAGCAGAAAAATGCCCAGAAAAGCTTCCCAGAGAGTCCTTCTCTACATAACAATGTTTCTACTCATTCTTCTCATCAAACAAGGGAAATTTTTGTGAGAGTTTTAATGGGAAATCATTAGGCATCCACCTTACAGTGACTTCTTTTTGTTTCCTAATCTTAAAAAATCTTTAAAGGGAACCTAATTTTCTTCAGTTAATAATGTAAAAAAGCATGCATTGACATGGTTAAATTCCCAGCACCTTCAGTTCTTTGGAGATGGACTAGATGGTTGGTATCATCACTTACAAAAGTGTTTGAATTTTGTGGAACTTATGTCAATAAATAAAGTTTATATTTTTTATTTTTATCCTTTATTTATTTATTATGAATATTCATGAGATATAAAGCTAATTGTCACCCTTCGTGCCCATGATGTGAGGGCCAGATTCATAGTGGGGGCATACCCACTACCAGAAATTACTTTTGTACCCTGTGTTCCCCACCTAATTACCCCCCAACTTCCCTCCCCTCCCCCTTCCCTCCACTCCACTTTGTAGCCCTAGGAATGTTCCCTCCCTCTGTTATTTTATCCTTTAATTCTATTTCTCCATGAACTTTTTGAAGTCCCCTTGTATATATACAGTGGAATAATATTTAGCCATAAAAAAGAATGAAATCCTGAATTTGTGACAACATGGATAGACCTGGAGAACATCACATTAAGTGAAATAAATCAGACAACAGAAGACAAATACTGCATGAATCTAAGAGAGAGAAAGAGAGATGATATTATCGAAGCAAAGAGAAAATACAAACTTTAACTTCATATGTATATAATATGGTCTCAAATACATAAAGCACATAAAAATGACCAAGAAACTAGAATCAATAAACCATAAACTCATGGACAACTGCAATAAAACAAAATGGCAAAGTCTTCCCCACGACTTTCAAAATCCAAGCAAGTAATGACAAACCACCAACAATCTATGTGCTGGAGGAAGCTGAGAGAAGGCTTCAGGGCATATAATGGCCTTGAGAATGAGGAACCCCCAAATTTCCAATACATATTCATTGGAAAGTATGGCAGAGAAAACTGAGAATATCAGTGGAAACTAGGAATGAGTTCTTCAAATTTTATTTTATTTTATTCTATTATTTATTTTTTTTTGTCTTTTTCCATGTCCGGCAACGGATCGCAACCCTCAGTGTCGCCCCCGCACCGGACCGGGACTGGCAACGGGACCGCAACCCTCGGTGTTGCTCCTGCACCCCGCTCAGCCAGTGAGCGGGAACCGGTCTGTATGTGGGATCCGAACCCTCGGCGGGAGCGCCACCACGCTCCCAAGCGGCGCACTGCACCGGACCGGGACTGGCAACGGGACCGCAACCCTCGGTGTTGCTCCTGCACCCCGCTCAGCCAGTGAGCGGGAACCGGTCTGTATGTGGGATCCAAACCCTCTGGCAGGAGCACCGCCGCGCTTCCCAACCGGCGCACTATCCAGTGCGCCACCGGGCCGGCCCGAGTTCTTCAAATTTTAATTCACAGGTTACTGAGGCAAAGTCTGAGGATACCAGAGTAGCCTGGGCCTATAAGCTCTCAAAACTAACAAAATAAAGATTCATCCTAGGACAACGTCCCCATGGGAAAGTAACTGCAGGAAATAGGATCCTAATTGAGTGATTTAGACATAATATGGTCAAAGTAAAGAAAAAGGTCAAGAAGAATGTGGAGAAAGGGAGCAGAAGAAACAGATCTCAGAAAGTACAAAGCCATCTTTCTAATCAATGAGCAAAAACAAGAAATAAGAAAGTTCTAGAACTTTGAAAACTAGCCACCCTTCCGCCTCCCACCTTCACGCCCCCAAAAGGACAGGAAACTAACGTCACTTTACAAATATATTGTAGCAATGAGTAACAGAAGGGAACTGCAGCCAACTTTCATACTAAATTATCTTAAGAAAAAAATGGAATAAAGAACAGAATTAAAGTCCTACTGATAGTGGAAATGTGGTAGAATGACATGCTCACACAGGAAAAGAAAAAAACTATAATCGAGTATTTCAAAGTGAGTTAAAAAATTAATGAGAAACACTAAAAAAGAAAATGTAATAAGAATTAGAAAAACTCAGAAATAAGGTGGTTAAGGAGAAAGAAAACTTTGCAGATAAGAAAAAAGGTTTGATTCCTTAGTGTGTCTTTAGTGTGTGAAAGGGCACACGCTAAGTACCTGGGACATCAACGCAGAATGACCGATACTGAGACATATTCTAGTAAAAGTATTTGAAGAAAAAGAAAAAAAAAATTGGTGAATCTAGGCAAGAAGGACCAAGTCACTTATAAAGAAAAGAAAATCAGATTGTGATTAAATTTTGTAAGCAGCACTTTAAACAGAAGAAAATGGAATACATGTGTAAGGTACACAAGGAAAGAAAATGTGAGTCAAGGATTTTGTATCCATCAAGACAGGTATTGAAAAGCTGCAAATAAAACGCTATGAAAATGCAAGAAGTTGGGGGAAGACTGCTTCCCTCATGAGAGAATCTACTAGAGAATGAACTTCAGACAAGAAAAATGACTAGAGAGACGCCAACATTAAAATTGGTGGGAAGTAATGAAAAAGACATAGAAATGAACTGTGGTGGTTGTATAATATTGTGAATGTACTTAATGCCATGGAATTGTACACTTAAAATTGTTAAAATGGTAATGTTATGTATAAATATACACAATAAAAAAGTGGTGTTGGACATGCTGTATTTACTTAGCTATCTATGTATGGCATGCAATGACTATGTACTCTGACAAGATATAGTATAGCAATAAAAAATTAGGGACAGTCTGTAGAAAGTACTTGAAAAGTAGAAAAATTCACTGTTTACTTTATACCAGTGGTTTTCAATCCTGGACAATGAGACATTCGACAATGTCTAAAGACATTTTGGGTTGTTACAACTGGGGGGATGCTACTGGCATCTGACAGCCGGAGGTCAGAGATACTGCCGAACATCCTACAATGCACAGAGAAGCCCCACAACAAAGAATTATCTGGCTCAAAATATCAATAGTGCTGAGGTTGAGAAATCTTACTTTATACAAATAAACTATAAATAAAAGGAAAGCAGTTCAAATGAGATACTGGGGATATAAAGAGGAGGGAGAGAAGTTACTACCTAATTCCAATATTGCTTATGATAGACAACTAATTGTAGCTAAAAAATAGGGGGCCAAAAGTTTTATAAAAAGACTTTAGTACAAAAATAACAATTAGAATAAAAATACACATTTTCCTAAATACTAAAAGGTGTACTAAAAAGAAGGGGAGGGCAAGTAAAATTTGTTATATAGCAAAAAACATTTATAAAAGACATACACCATACACACACACGTGTGCACAGGCACACACGCACAAGCATATATAAAGCAATAAGAACTGAAATCACATATATCAACCATATCAATAAGTGATGTATATGGACTTATGGAGTTAACACCAAGACACACTGTAAATTGAAAAGAGCAAGTTGAAAAAAATATGTGGCTTGTGACAGCCATTTCTAAGAAATTGGGGGAATACAAATTTGTATACATACATATATATATATGCACTTAATTTATTTTTATAGAAATGGAAAAAACCCATAAAATTAAAAATGTTAATATAGAAGGAAGAAAAATATAGGGCGGAGGAGAGCCATTCTGGCATATAGTATTGTAGATTTGATTTTGTAACTACCTTAGTATTTCACAAAATTATGAAACAAAGTGAAATGTTTTAAAAGCCATTACTAAAAGAATTGAAAAAATATGAAGCAAATAAAAATGTATATCCAGTTTGTAGAAAAACCATATTTAGAGGAATTCTGTTGAGTGACTTCCAACACAATAAATCTACTGTACATCCTTAATGGGATATACCCTTAGGATACAAAGATTTGCAAAAATAAATTTTAAACAGCTTTTGGTAATTGTACTCTTGGTGGTAGTGCTGGCATCATAATTATTAGACTAGTGCCTGTGTATTTTGGACTAAGTCAAACAAGCAAACATATTGGCATCATCAAGAACTAGAATTTCAAAGTAAAAGTAGAAATATGCAAGTGTAAGAAAGAAGTTAAATTAAAAATTAGTAGTCATGAATCTGAACTGAAAGTATCAATATGAACTTGTGATCTATTTTACCTTACAAATTTTTTTTAACTGGTTATGAACATTCATGGGGTACACAGCTGATTGTCACCACTCGTGCCCAAAATGTGATGGCCAGATCTATACTGACAGCATCCCCTTTACAACAATTTGTGATTATACCCCATGTCCCCCACCCAATTATCCCTGACTTCCCTCCCCATCCCCCTTTCCCTCACTCCACTTTGTATCCCTAGGTATGCTCTCTCCCTCTACAAGTCCAATGCACCACTGTGTTCTTTCTTTCTTCTTTCTCTCTTAGCTCCCACTTATGAGTGAGCACATGTGGTATTATCTTATTTCAACTGCACACGGTGTTTTGAGGTAAGGATTATTGTCTCCACT
>NW_007737646.1:0-302 GCF_000696425.1 Galeopterus variegatus | reverse complement strand
TTAGCTCCCACTTATGAGTGAGCACATGTGGTATTTATCCCTCTGTGCTTTGCTTATTTCAATCAACTTAAGTTTCTCCAAGTTCATCCATGACATTGTGAATGGGAGAATTTCATTTTTATAGCAGAGTAGTATTCCATAGTGCATATATACCACATTTTCCTTATCCAGTTGTCCATCGATGGACATTTAGCTTGGTTCCATATCCTGGCTACTGTACACAGAGCTGTGATGAACATGGGAGTGCAGGTATCCCTTCAACATGATGATTTACATTCCTTTGGGTATATACAGAGAAGTGG
>NW_007737645.1:44774-51029 GCF_000696425.1 Galeopterus variegatus | reverse complement strand
TCCAATCTCTCCCCATCTCCCTCTCCCTCCCCCCACTCTAATTACTCTAGATTTCTTCTCTCCTGAAAGAGTAATGGTTACTCTGTTGATTTGTAGCCTAGGTGATCTGTCCAAAATTCAGAGGTGTGTTCAGGTTCCCCAATATTATCATAAAGCAGATGCTTCTTCTGTCACTCTGGAATGGGCTTTGTGGAGAGAGACATCCTCTTCTTTTCTTTGGTCTCTGCTGGTGACTCTCCTTGTGTTAATGCACTCCAGTGGCTGGCAGACCATCTGTGTGGTGGTTGTGGCGTCTAGCCACTTTTGTGGTAGCCATGGTTATTGTGGTGGCTCTGGTGGGGCACCCACATGGAAGTGATGTTTTGGGCATGCTCCCAAGTGCTGGTAGTGTGCCTGGTTGTGTGTGTGGGGGGTATGGTCCTCGACTCCATGCCTCAGGTCCCCAGGTGGTCCCTGAGGCACTGGTGGTGTGCCTGTTTGTGGGAGGGGAGTCTGGTCCTCGGCTCCATACCTCAGGTCCCTGGGCAGTCCCCAAGGTGCTGGCGGTATGCCTGGTTATGGGGGAGGTCTGGTCCTCAGATCCAAACCCCAGGTCCCCAGGTGGTCCCCGAGGAGCTGGTGGTGTGCCTGGTTGTGCAATGGGGGTTCAGTCCCCAGATCCATGCCTCAGGACCCCAGGCAGGCCCCAAGGCGCTGGCAGTGTCAAGCAGCAGATTTAAAGCCTGACCTTGGGAGTCTGGTGAGCAAAATGGGGAAGAGCCTGGCCTCAAGCATCAGACCGTAACACAAGTCCCGATTGTACTGCTTAGTAATTGTGTGAACTTGAGGTAAGTTAACAAATCTTAACTTCAATTTTCCCATCTGAAAAAAGGGGTAATACCTACTGCATTAGTTGGGATATTAGTAAGTTTCTGTAAACAAAAAGAGAGTGAGAGACCTCAAAATAAAAAGTGGCATAAAGAAATACAATTTTATTTCTCTTTCATGTAAAAGTTTGGGTAGGTGGTCCAGATCTAGCATGACAGTTCAATAGTGTCCAGAGTTCACCTTCTATCTTGCTGCTCTTTCATCCTCCACACTGGGGCTCCGATCTCATGGTAAATGGCTATTTCAGTTACTGCCATTATGTCCAACTCCAGCCAGAGGACAGGAGGAAAAGAAAAAGGGAAGGCACTACTCTTCCTTTAAGAGCATGACCTGGAAGTTGTTTCAATCCCGTTGGCCAGACCCAATCCACATGGCCATACCTAACCGCAAAGAGGAATGGGAAATATTTGCTGGTAGCTCTGTGTCTAGCTTCAGGTTTCTATTACTAAAGGAAGACAAGGAGAATGGTTATTCTCACAACTAGCCATCTCTGGAACACCTGTCTCTCAAATAGTTGAAGGGATTAAATTATACCAATGTTGCACAGAACGGGGCTCATGGCTAAACAACAAACCCCAAGAACACTATTATTATTATTATTATCATTATTATTATTATTATTATTATTGTTAATCTCTGAGTCTTTCATTTTCTCCTAAGCAAAGTGAATATTGATCGATTGTTCCATTCTATAAACAGGCAGTGAGCANTCCAATCTCTCCCCATCTCCCTCTCCCTCCCCCCACTCTAATTACTCTAGATTTCTTCTCTCCTGAAAGAGTAATGGTTACTCTGTTGATTTGTAGCCTAGGTGATCTGTCCAAAATTCAGAGGTGTGTTCAGGTTCCCCAATATTATCATAAAGCAGATGCTTCTTCTGTCACTCTGGAATGGGCTTTGTGGAGAGAGACATCCTCTTCTTTTCTTTGGTCTCTGCTGGTGACTCTCCTTGTGTTAATGCACTCCAGTGGCTGGCAGACCATCTGTGTGGTGGTTGTGGCGTCTAGCCACTTTTGTGGTAGCCATGGTTATTGTGGTGGCTCTGGTGGGGCACCCACATGGAAGTGATGTTTTGGGCATGCTCCCAAGTGCTGGTAGTGTGCCTGGTTGTGTGTGTGGGGGGTATGGTCCTCGACTCCATGCCTCAGGTCCCCAGGTGGTCCCTGAGGCACTGGTGGTGTGCCTGTTTGTGGGAGGGGAGTCTGGTCCTCGGCTCCATACCTCAGGTCCCTGGGTGGGCCCAAGGTGCTGGTGATGTGCCTGGGCTGCAACTAATTTTTTGTCCTTTGCTTACTTCTAACACAGGGGAACTTCCTGTGGGAACAAATACTTGATCTGTGTTGTTTAGCTAAATTGCTGCTTTGCTGCTGTTTCCCTAGGGAAGGCTTTTTGTGCAGCTCAGAGTTTAATGGTTGACCTTATAAGTACTTCTGGCTCTCCTCAGATCCAAACCCCAGGTCCCCAGGTGGTCCCCGAGGAGCTGGTGGTGTGCCTGGTTGTGCAATGGGGGTTCAGTCCCCAGATCCATGCCTCAGGACCCCAGGCAGGCCCCAAGGCGCTGGCAGTGTCAAGCAGCAGATTTAAAGCCTGACCTTGGGAGTCTGGTGAGCAAAATGGGGAAGAGCCTGGCCTCAAGCATCAGACCGTAACACAAGTCCCGATTGTACTGCTTAGTAATTGTGTGAACTTGAGGTAAGTTAACAAATCTTAACTTCAATTTTCCCATCTGAAAAAAGGGGTAATACCTACTGCATTAGTTGGGATATTAGTAAGTTTCTGTAAACAAAAAGAGAGTGAGAGACCTCAAAATAAAAAGTGGCATAAAGAAATACAATTTTATTTCTCTTTCATGTAAAAGTTTGGGTAGGTGGTCCAGATCTAGCATGACAGTTCAATAGTGTCCGGAGTTCACCTTCTATCTTGCTGCTCTTTCATCCTCCACACTGGGGCTCCGATCTCATGGTAAATGGCTATTTCAGTTACTGCCATTATGTCCAACTCCAGCCAGAGGACAGGAGGAAAAGAAAAAGGGAAGGCACTACTCTTCCTTTAAGAGCATGACCTGGAAGTTGTTTCAATCCCGTTGGCCAGACCCAATCCACATGGCCATACCTAACCGCAAAGAGGAATGGGAAATATTTGCTGGTAGCTCTGTGTCTAGCTTCAGGTTTCTATTACTAAAGGAAGACAAGGAGAATGGTTATTCTCACAACTAGCCATCTCTGGAACACCTGTCTCTCAAATAGTTGAAGGGATTAAATTATACCAATGTTGCACAGAACGGGGCTCATGGCTAAACAACAAACCCCAAGAACACTATTATTATTATTATTATCATTATTATTATTATTATTATTATTGTTAATCTCTGAGTCTTTCGTTTTCTCCTAAGCAAAGTGAATATTGATCGATTGTTCCATTCTATAAACAGGCAGTGAGCACTGATCTTGTGGCAAGAATGTCCTGTCTCACCACGTGGCAAGTATTGAAACAATGCTAACATAATGAATGAGTTTTGAAAAGTATATAAATTATGATTCATTTGCAAGGGATAATTATTATTAGTTTCATGTTGGGATCTTCTTGCATCACAACTAGGAAAAAAGACCAAAAAAAGTTTCACTATCTTGACTGAGAATATGAAAAATAAAAATACCAGGAAAAAAAGGCTGGTGTGAGAGCTCCTCGAGAGACTGGGGATGAGAAGCAATAAAGCAAAACGGGAAGCACCTGGACTGTGGAAGCCGACAGACCTCGCGTATCAGTCAGCTTATGCTGTGACTCTCAAAGTCAGTGGTTTTCCAGCAATATTTCTTACTCCCAGATCTATGGGTTGGCTGTAGCTTTGTTAGGCACTGCTAGGCTCATCTTCAGTTTTGCTCCAATATCTTTTTATCCAGTATACTACATGGTACCTCTTACGGTACCTCCATGTAGGGTATGTTCTTGTGGCAGATGGTAGGAGCTCAAGAGGCCAAGCTATATTGTGCAAGTGCATTTGGAGCCTCTGATTGGATGTCACCTATGGCATGCCCACTCACATCCCATTGACTAAAGCAAGTCATATGGCCAAGCCATTTGATTTGGGAATCAATGGCTCGGGGAAGTATTTTCCATCTTACAGATAAGCATTGCAAGTGTGGGAGAGAAATAAATAGTGTGAAAAAGTAATACAGTCTACGACACCAGAGTTTGAACTTCTAGCTAGCTGTGTGATCAGGGACAAGGTGCTTAGTCTTTCTGAGACTCATTTATACATAGGGATAATATACACAACCCATAAATTTGCATTTATTAAATGAGATAACTTCTATAAAGCAGTTTCCCAATGACTTGCCACAGATAGATTACAAATATGTCATGATAGTGTATTTTTCAGCACAGATCAATCGGGTGAAGCTTGGGGCTTCCAGATCCTCAGCCTCCTGCTACACGCAGCCTTGCCTGTGTGCTGGCTGCACAAACAGTGTCATTTTTTTGTGTGCCATGAGGTGAAAAATGTTAGGAGGCACAGGAAAGTAAAGCACCTAGATGGAGGACTAAAGCAAGTCATATGGCCAAGCCATTTGATTTGGGAATCAATGGCTCGGGGAAGTATTTTCCATCTTACAGATAAGCATTGCAAGTGTGGGAGAGAAATAAATAGTGTGAAAAAGTAATACAGTCTACGACACCAGAGTTTGAACTTCTAGCTAGCTGTGTGATCAGGGACAAGGTGCTTAGTCTTTCTGAGACTCATTTATACATAGGGATAATATACACAACCCATAAATTTGCATTTATTAAATGAGATAACTTCTATAAAGCAGTTTCCCAATGACTTGCCACAGATAGATTACAAATATGTCATGATAGTGTATTGTTCAGCACAGATCAATTGGGTGAAGCTTGAGGCTTCCAGATACTCAGCCTCCTGCTACACGCAGCCTTGCCTGTGTGCTGGCTGCACAAACAGTGTCATTTTTTTGTGTGCCATGAGGTGAAAAATGTTAGGAGGCACAGGAAAGTAAAGCACCTAGATGGAGCCTGGCACATATTAAGTTTTAAACCAGAAGCAGCCGTCACCACTGATCGATGGCGAGGCAACTGGGGAAGCAGATTTGATGGCAATAAAGGCACTGACAGAAGAGAATTTCCCCTCACAGCGGCTTCAAGAAAACTCTGCTTGATGCTTTGCTGTCTTCCTCTCTGTGACCCGACAAGGGTCACGACCCGCCTCCTTTGCAATTGGAGAAATCCCGGAGGACAGTGTCCAGAGCCCAGGCTCTGTGTGACAAGAGTTGAAAGTTGTATCTAAAAATATGTCTTGCTATAGAACACCAATTGTGGCTGTTTCTACAGTCATTCCAGAGCTTATGACAAATCAACCCAAGAAGAAATTCCTGGAGTTGTGCTCGTCCGTGAGTTGCTGGGAAGACACAGTGCCATTCTTGATCCGGCATGTGGTCAGGGCAGACTTGCAGAGTTCTGGAGGTGGAGGTTCTCGCTGCCTCGCAGGCAGTCTGAGAGTGGAAAGCCAGTGCTTCGGGTCTCTCTCACCTGGAATTGATCCTGCTACTGAGGTAGTCTTCTCTTACCACCACAGAGATGAATATTATCAACGTAGATCAAAAACCTAGGGCAACAGTCTGAGTTATTGATAATGTTGCTAGCCCACTGGCTGATTATACTGTTAGACAAAGCATGTTTCCATTGTGCACAGAGATAATTTCCCATTATTGCACTCTTATTATTATTATTTTTTAGGTGACTGGGAAGTATGGGGATCTGAACCTTTGACCTTTGGTTACCAACACCATGCTCTAACCAAGTGAGCTAACCAGCCAGCCCTCTACTCTTATGTTTCCCTACCACCCAGCATAAGTGGAGTCAGGGTCTAGTATCCTAAAACAAATACATCAGTTGAGAAGATTAATGTTGAGAACTGATGTTTTTATTTTATTTATTTTTATTTTTTTAAAAGATGACTGGTAAGGGGATCTTAACCCTTGACTTGTTGTTGTCAGCACCACGCTCTCCCAAGTGAGCCATGGGTTAGCCCAGAACTCTCATTTTTAAACTAGAAAAGCTGGATCCAATTTTCATGTTATTTTGGAAACAGCTTTAACTTAAATGATTTCCACAGTACAACCATTTTTTTGCTGTGGATTTAACATTCTTGTATTTATTACTTCAATAGACATTTATTGAAAGCCTTCTATGTGTGAGATTCTGGAGATGCAGTGGTAAAGAAAGCATAGTGCCTGGCCTCAGGGAGCTTACATAGTGGGAGGAGGGTGTTTAACGACAGAAATATTATTCTGAAGTTTTATAGTGATAATCACTACTCCTCTAATTTCTCGCACTGAATAGTAAAAATTTCATTAAAAAAATCTCTGGTAATGGGCC
>NW_007737645.1:43773-44302 GCF_000696425.1 Galeopterus variegatus | reverse complement strand
GGGCCAGCCTGTGGCTCACTTGGGAGAGTGCGGTGCTGATAACACCAAGGCCACGGGTTCGGTTTTGTTTAAAAAAGAAAAAAATCTCTGGTACTTAAACATTTTTAAAGTGTTGTTCACTCAGTAAATCCCTCTCTCCAAACTTGTGTGTTATGATGAGAGTCTCCTATTATCTTTCTATGGATTAAGAAAAAGTGCTTGGTCAGCAGTGTTGTTAAGGGAGCAGGGAAATGGTCACTCTCATATGCTGCTCATAGGGCTGACAGGGACCTAAACTGATTCAGGCTTTCAGGAATGGCAATCTGGCTGTATGTAAATGCTCTACAATGGGGGAATTCTTTAAATAAATTACAGGATGCCATATGAGGGAATACTATGTGTACCATAAAAAGGATGCTCCAGATAAATAGTGAAATGGAATATGTTGCTGGGTGAGAAAAATGCAAAACTGTGGACACAGTATGTTCTAATTGTGTGTGTCTGTATGTGTGTGTGTGTTGGGAGGAGGTATCTATATACATAGAAAAAA
>NW_007737645.1:41210-43659 GCF_000696425.1 Galeopterus variegatus | reverse complement strand
ATTTTTTTTTAAATATTGTGTTTTTTATATATTTTTAACATACTGAAAAAATAGAAAATTATATAATAAACACCAATTTTATTGCCATATTTTCTTCAGATTTTTCTCTCCCTGTTCCTATATTTAAATAATATAGATACAATTGAAGCCATCTCTGAACCCCCTCCCTTTCCTTATTTCCCTACCTTCCTCTTTAGAGGTAGTCACACAATTTATTTCAGTATCCATCATTCCCACGTTTATTTTAGTAATTTTTCTACATATTTTTTTCCATTAATAAACATGATAAAGTATTACTTTCTAGACTTTTTTGGGTATTTTTTCTAGATGTCTGCAATTTGTCTTTTTAGTTCATTTATCCATATTGATAGTTGTTGTCATAGCTGATTCATTTTCACTGCTGTATAGTATTCCATTGTGTAAATATGCCACAATGTGTTTATTCATTCTTCTATTGACGGACACTTAGATTGTTTCCAATTTGTTTTTGTTTTGCTACTTCCAATGACGCTGCAATGAACATTCCTGAACTCGTATCCTTGTCTAGGGTGTGGAAGTGGGATTGCATTCATTTCATGCATCTTTAGCCCAATTAGATGTGGCTAAGTGGTTGTTTCAATTTACAGTCTATCCATAAATGTATGAGGCTTCCTGCCAATCTTTGGAATTGTCATTCTTTAAATTTTTGCCAATCTGAAGGGTGTGAAATAGCTTCTCATTGTCATTCAGTTTGATTTTCCTAATTAATGATGGGGCTGAACACCTTTCTATGTTTATTGGCCATTCAGGTTTTCTTTCCTGCTAGTGACTTTTTCTACGCTTTGATCACGTTCTTAATGGGTTGTTAATCTTTTTCTCCTTGGTCTATTCTTACCTTAGCTTTAAAAAGAATAAGAAAAAGAAATTCATCCATAATCCATTCAACATATTTTTCTTGATTGAAAATTGGGTATTGGATACTATGAAAGGCATACGAGAAAAGTATAGACTTTTCCATGCTCTTCAATTTATGAAATTTTTGATGGTAAGAAGAAAAATTTCTTCTTTAACATGATTTAAGTGTTACACTTCATTTATATTTTGTTCTTAAGGTTTATATCAGACCGTTCCTAATAAAAATACAAAATTATCTGGTTACCATTATTGCTGTATTGCCCCTTACTTATCCAAGTAAAGCACACATTCTAGAATCTAGAATCAGAAAATACAGAAAGATGGCCATGCTCGCCCAAGGTTATCTTGCACTCATTATGCAGCAGCACATGTGGGGTGGTCAGGGGTATGCAGAGAATGACTAATGCATTAATAAGGCTTACATGTACCTCCCACCCCCTTCTAATTGCATTCCTTTCATTAGCTTTTACCCAGCTGGTCTGGGTTGCACAAACAAAATATTGTATAAGGTCGGCCCATTGATGGCAAATTCGGAAAAATTTTTGTAAAACTCTTGCCAAGTTACATACTGACCCCAGGGTCTTTAAACCAGCCAAAAAATGTTAAGTAAAAACTGAATTAAATCTATTATCACAAATTTGTGCCCCATAATCTGATGAGACTTCCAGATGTCCAGCCCCAGACCATCTGCTGAATGTCTGTGGGCACAAACTCCCGGAACATGTGCACGGCTAAGGGTAACAGACCGAAAGCTTAGAGCTCGAAAACTCTGAGCAGTTCCTGCTTAGACTTAAAAGCAGACAAAGAGAACCAAGTAAGAGGTTTTCTTTTTGAGAGTTCTTTTTCAAACCATCATTTGCTTTCTGTTTAATCAATCAGTTGCTTTGTTCTTGGAGTCAAATGGCTTTTTCCAATACATAATAACTTGAGATTTCTCTCATAGACAGTGGACTGTGTGATTTCAAATATTTTGAAAAGTAAGAACAAAATCTTTGGGAGTTTGTTTCCAACTTAGACTCAGTCATAACTCTGTGTGGCATGTTTTGTTCATTACTGTATCTTTGTCTGGTGTCAGGATTTCCAGAGAACAGACTCTCAGAAGGGGACATATGTGCAGGAGGTTTGTTGGGAGGTGGCTCTCAGGAACAGCATGAATGAGGGAATGAGAGAGGCAGGATGGGGCAGGGGGAGAAGTTGGACCGACAACGGAGGCCTCAGCCATTCTTATGGGGAGCTTTGGATCTTGGATAGTGTGACGAAGAATTTTACGTGTCAACCTGGCTAGGCTGTGGTGCCCAGTTGTTTGGTCAAACACCAGGCTAGATGTTGCTGTGAAGATATTTTTTACATGTGATTAACATTTAAATCAGTAGACTTTCAGTAAAGCAGATTACCTCCATAATGTCATTGGCTCTCATAAAATCAGTTGGAGGCTATAAGAGCACAGACTGAGGTTTCACGAAGAAGAAGGAATTCTGCTCAAAACTGCAACATCAATCTTAAAACCCTGCCTGAGTTTCCAGCCTGCTGCCCTGTGGAATTCAGACTCAAGACC
>NW_007737645.1:40121-40912 GCF_000696425.1 Galeopterus variegatus | reverse complement strand
GCCCCTGACCACCATTTTTAATCCATTCACTACTGTGCGGTCCTACAATCCAATCACCTCTCTAAGGCTCCACCATTCAATTACCATAATAGGATTTCCCATCCTCTTAACAGTCACCGTGGGGGCCAAGTTTCTAACACATAAAACTTGTGGAACACAATTCAAGCTTCAGTGAGTTTTGGGGAGACATAATTCAATCCACTACAGGCTTCTAAATCTTCACTGGGTTTATATTCCATTCTCTGGAGTACATGGATCTTACCAAAGTCTCCAACATCTTTGCTACTTCTTGCTTATCCAGTCTAATTAACATGATGTCATTGATAGAGAGGACAAATATGATGCTTTGTGGAATGTGCAGATGGCCCAGATCCTTCTGAAAGATATTATGACATAGGGCAGGAGAATTAAAACAGTCCTGAGCAAGTCTACAAAAATGTACTGTTGTCCATTCCATGTGATTGCAAACATGTTTTGATCCTCCTTCCTCATATTTATGGAAAAGAATACATTCACGAATCTGCTCCAGCAATGATACCACATCTGGAACAACAGCTGTAATTGGAGCTTCTACCTGGTTTAGTTTGCAGTTGTCTGCTCTCATCCACTAAGTTATATCCGAAGTTTGAGGGGACCAAACTGGTAGTTCTTAGGGTAGCACTAGCCTCTGCCATTCTTCCTGGGATGAGATATTGACTTTGATTTACTGTCTTTGTTGGAAGGGACAGTTTCAGAGGCTTCCATGTATCTTTCCCCACTGTGATAGCTTTTATACCATCAGCCAATTAACC
>NW_007737645.1:31219-39399 GCF_000696425.1 Galeopterus variegatus | reverse complement strand
CAACAGCTGTAATTGGAGCTTCTACCTGGTTTAGTTTGCAGTTGTCTGCTCTCATCCACTAGGTTATATCCGAAGTTTGAGGGGACCAAACTGGTAGTTCTTAGGGTAGCACTAGCCTCTGCCATTCTTCCTGGGATGAGATATTGTCTTTGATTTACTGTCTTTGTTGGAAGGGACAGTATCAGAGGCTTCCATGTATCTTTCCCCACTGTGATAGCTTTTATACCATCAGCCAATTAACCTATGTAGAATTCTTCCAACTACCAAGTACATCCTTTCTAAATATACATTTGGGGACCCCCTGGAAATCGCCATCAGCTGAGTCTGAAAACTCAGTAGATAGACTCACTATAAGCCAGACCTAGGCCAGGACTTACTTGGCTCCCCTATGCCCCCACTTTAACAGGGCAGCCATGACAACATTTCAGGTCCCCAGACATAGTCCACAAAATATGGATTGGATTTTTATCTTTCCCCAGTATACGGTTACATGAGTAAATGGCCATAGGTCCCTTTGAGTAAAGACTAAGGGAATTATTACTGTACGCACTTACCATTCTATTGCAGGGCCCTTTCTCATGGGACCTATGTCTTCTCTAGTCAATGGGCTCTAGATCTGAGAATGGTTCAAGTTCAAAAATGGACAGGGGATCATGATGGTATATGAGAGCAGCTTCCCTTAGTCTCCTGATTATACATTTTTTATTTCTTTTGATTGTATAAATTGAGAAAAATCCTTTCCCCTAGATACACCATATTTTATTAACCATTTCCATACCTCTCTACAGGTCAGGCCCTATTGGCTGCCAATCTAACCTTGCTGCTCATTAAGATAATTACATTCACTTTGCTTCTGATTTTTAAGTGCCACTGCCTGGCTTCTATTATTTAGTGATTCTATCACCTTCAATGCTATTGGTGAGCTTAGTTCTGTAACAACATATTCTACCATTTGCCTTAACCTAGCAGAGATTGGCAAACTACTGCCCATGTGCTAATTCCAGCCTACTTCCTATTTTGTAAATAAAGTTTTATTGGAACCCAAAACCTCACTCATTCATTTATATATTGTCTATGGCTGCTTTTATGCCACAATGGCAGAGTTGAGCAGTTGTGACAAAGACCATATAGTTTGAAAAGATTAAAACATTTAGTTTTGAGGCCCTTTGCAGAAAAAGTTTGCTAACCCCTGCTATAGAGGACAGCCACCTCAGTAACATGGATTTTCTGTTTACTGCTGCATTCCTTGTAGCTTTGGTAAAAGGGTTTCCTCTGGTTCTTCCCATGGAACATAATTAGCTGGTAGGTTATTCTATGCCTAGGGTCTAGGGCCCACAGACCCTTCATACCTGTTGTGTAGACTGGGTCACAGACCCCTCACATACAGGTCATGAGCTAGGTAATTGGGAAAAGACCCCGGAAGCTCTTGGCAGAGTCAATGGGTTCATTCCAACATGAGTTCAGTCCTCAGCTTCTACAGCAGCTTACAGCAGCAGTAATGGCCTCCCTGTGGCCCCCCCAGGGCATCCCAGGGGTGAGGGGCACTGTGGATCAGAGCTGCTCATCCTTTATACGTAAGTCTGATAACCCAGGAACACCTGGGCGCTCATGCACATCCACAGACAATAGCCAAGGAACACCTGGGCTCGCATACAGTTGTCATTTACATCAAATGCTTGGCAAGATTCCAAACCCCCCGAGGGATCCTGACCATTTACTTCCACTTTCTCTACACTTGCGTAGTATGTCCATTCTAGTATGTCCACTTCTCTGATCCTTTGATTCCCTTCCTTCACCATTTGCCATGTTAATATGGGTCCCCACTTTCTCCAAGCTTAGAGAGTTATCCTAGCAGGTGTGTTAGCACCATCGCTCAGAGTCTTGTCAGGGATGCTGTCACAGGAGAGTGCTCCTATATAAATAAACTCCTCCTTTCCCATCTCCCTGCACCCCCCCCCCTTTGATCGAGCCTCCTCGGAATCCAATCCCATATATGCTCTCCTGGCTCCTGACAGTACATGTTGTCTGGTCCTGCTGCTTCTTCAGTCTATAGTCCCTTTCCTCCTTTAGCAGGCTTAGCATTTCCTCGACTGGGTTATGTTGTCATTTTCTGTCCACATTGTGATGTAATTTTGGTCTGGGGGTCCAGGTGGGGAAGTGTGAGGGCTCCTGAAAGAGGCCCATGTGTTTTAAGATAGAGGCTTTGTATAATTTTCAGATAAAGAAAGCATAGTTGCCTTTAACGGGGCACTTCTATAGGCTCATATAGTTCAGGTGGATCTGGGGTTTCAAAGTTTTTGAGTATATGGACCACATATTTTCACACCAAATCTCAGGGTACCACTCCTTTCCAACAAGGCTCAGGGCTTGGTGTTGCAGAATTGCGGGGGTTGAAAATTCAACCTTCTCTGGTTTCCCTGCTGTTATGCTTACTGGGTCTAATCCTCAGCCTTTTCTGTCCCCTGGCTGCAGGAAATAATAGTCAGTTAATAAGCTGCCAGAGAAAGATCCTTAGACTTTCACAATTCACTTAAATTGGCGTTTAATCACCCTCAGCCTTTCTTTGTTTTCTCTAGCCTATCAATAAGATAACAACTATTAAAAGCCATCTGGTTCCCTGGCCCTTGTATTTATTATTTCCCCCAATCTCTCAAATACCTAAAATATGGCACCTACAAATGCATTCCCTTCCGCCAATATTCCACCCTCACCATTGTGAAAATTTTAACAATTGCACTACTACAGAATACCAGGGGCTATCAATGGTTCACCTGTTACCAACATTGGGGTCCTCATCACAGCCAGTTAGTGGGTGATCTAGCTCCAAAATCTCATTTTAGAGTTTGCTTCCTAGGACCACTCTTGGTACCAATAGACTTAGATTGGGTCCCCAGGAAACAAACTCTGAGATGTAGATTTGCATGAGAGAGGTTTATGGAAGAGTACTCTCAGGACAGTGCCTGTAAGAGTGAGGGAAGCAAACTAGGCAGAGGGGGGTGTTAAATTGTGATGTACTTGCAGTAGAAGCCTTGGTCAGTTCTACAAGGAACTATGGAGCTGGGTTCAGACCTTCAGATTTGTCCCAAATGGGGCAAGATGGACAGAGCTTTAGGCCCTCTGAACAGACCAATCAATTGATGTGAGTGCACCTGGGGAGGGGTTGCACCGCCTTCAGGGAGGCAGTTTTCTTTCACCAAGGCCAATTCCTAGAGAGGGACACAGCTAGCAGTCTTCAGCAGCCATCACTGCTGGCAGCTGGAGAGGGAAAATCTCAGTCCTTAAGGGTAGATCCAGGCAGAGCACCACATCATCCACTCTAATCCTTTGATTGTTGAACGAATGCAAAGGCCTTGTAGGCAGTGTAAGGATTTCAGACTTTATCTCGAGAGCGATGAGATGTCATCACAGGATATTAAGCATGAGAACAGAGTCATCAGATTTGCATAGCCAAAATATCACTGTGGCTGCAGCATGGTGAAGCTGAAGAAGTATCTCTTAGGATCCCGTCAAGAAATCAGAAACCACGTCAGTAATTTTAACCATGGGAATTTAGTATAGGGAGTTGGTTACACAGGTATTAGAGTGCTGAAGAGGCAATGAGGACAACACAGAGATAGTAACTACAGGAGGGCAGCTACCACCCCTAGGGCTGGGGGAACAAGGGAACAGCTTGAGGTCATAAGAACCTGAAGGCTAGGAGGCCCCATGGAGCTGGGACTCTAACCTCTTGGAACAGATGCTCACTGCCCAGTTAGCGTCGATGCTATAAGAGCTCAGTGGAAAAGCCCTATGGAAGTGGGCCCTGACCTCTGAAGAGGGGGCATTCCCAGCTGGGGCTAGTACCTCTGGGCTGGAGCAATGAGGCTAGGTCTGGGACTGCGGGGGAATAATCTGGAATCTGGAACCAATGGCTCCTGGAACCACCCCTGCTGCTGGTCCCAGAGCCTGGAAGGAGCGAGGCTCTGCTCCCCGTCTTCTGCCTTCCTGGCTCCCTTGAGAGTCCGCTGTTGGTAGAACCTAACAGGAGCCAGCTGCCAAAGCAGAAATGGAGTTTGCAGACCGCTAGCTCCAGCAACTCATGTTAGAGTTTAGAAAGTGAGAAACAGCAGATTAATAAAGAGCCCAGAGGATGAGAATGTAAGTAGGGAGACCAGCTTAGAAAGTTTACTGTAGGAGCCTAGGGAAGATGACGGCAGTGGGGATGCAGACAGAGGAACACGTTCAAGGCACATGTGAAGTTTAAATTAACAGAGCTTTGTGTGGGGGGATCAGGGGACGGAAGAGAATAGGGAACTAACTGGGTGGTGGTGGCACTTACTGACGTGAGGATCACTGGAGCAGGAGCACGTGTGTGGGGGAAGAGTTTTCTGGTAGGATGTGAGCTAGTCTTGAAGGACAGGGACTGTTCACACTGGCAGAGGGCAGTGGGGAAGGCATTCTGGGATGAAGGAAAAGTCGATGAAAGAACAGATTTTTAAAAACCTTGCAAGTGTGTTCAGGGGACAGTGGGTCCACCTGTTTGCCTGGAGAGAAGGCGTGAACAGGAAAGGAGGAAGAAACTAGCATGTAACCACCAGAAAGTGCAGCCTGTGTAGCTGAAGATCCATTAGCATAGTGGACTTTTAGAACTTTGATTTGACCAGGAAATATTTAGGTCTGAGATTCGTAAGTACTTGGCTATAACCAGGAGAACAAAATTATATTTTGAGTTACTTCATCCAAAAAGTGTATTTTCTTTAAGTTTTCCTAAAGTCTGTTCCTCTGAATTATCTAACACAAATGAAAACATGATAAAAAAAAAAAAAAAAAAAAAAAAAAGCATTAAAGAACACATTAACTCGGAAATGGAAGGTAAGAAGATGGTATGTGAGTCTCATTCCTGAGTTGTACTTCATTCCATGTTTTGATTAAGATGTTGCCTTTTGTGAAAGTCTAAGAATTTGATCTGTAATTTATGTTAAACTGTTCTGTCCTTATTTGGCAATTTTTGACTAGTTGATTAAAAGTCAGACTGCCTGGGTTTGATCCTGACTCTGCCACTTATTAGCTGTGTGACCCTAGGCAAGTCACTTAACCTCTCTGTTTAAGCCTTATCTGTAACACAATGATACGAATACCTTCCCCAGAGGGTTGTTGTGAGGATTAAATGAATTAATATAGGTAAAGTATTACAACAGTGCCTGGCACATAACAATGCTATGTTACTATTCAATACCTTTGACATTGATGCTTAAGGAAACCCTTTGCCTCTTTCTCTTCTACTCTAGACAGGAATGGGAAGGAAATGAATAATTGGGCTAAATGAAGGAATCGATTCATTATCCTTTACCCTCTATTGCAGGGTATGTGCTCATGTAGTAGATATGGCTATTGCCTAACCTGATATGCATTCTCTCTCTTCTCCTTAACACTAGAACCTGAATTCTAGGCTTACATAAAAGACTACATTTCCAAATCTCTCTTGAAGCTATGTAGAGCTATATGACTACATTTTAGGTTGTAAGATAAGTGAAATTGTCATGGGGGCATCCAGGCTGCTGAACAGTAGCTGCTCAGCTTAAGAGGGCTTCCGTTTTGCCCCTCTGCCTTCCTTATCTGGTAGTCTTCAACTCAGATGGTGGCAGCTCCAGCAGCCATCCTAAGTCATGAAGGGACTAACCACACTCTGAGAAAGCTGCAGAAAGACAGGAGCCTCTGTCTCTGAAGACACCATGGGACTTCTATGTCAGTTTCATACTGTTCGCCTACAGAACTCTTATGTGAGAGTGAAATCAACTTTTTCTTGGTTAAGTCATTGTTATTTTGGTTTCTGCTATATGTAGCCAACCTCTCCTGACTCATAAGTGCTAGTTTCTGCACCCACTAATTAACTGAATGATTCTTTATTCATTCAAATATTTATTGAGTCCCTACACCGTGGTAGGTGCTGAAGAGTTAAAGCAACCCTTAATAATATATCCTTCTCTAGGTCACTGGGTCTCATGGAGATGAGTTGTGGCTCCAATAAACTCAAATGGAAAATCATACAAAATGATTGTTCATCTCCTTCCTTTTGAAAATGGAGCCGTCTAATGATCTGCAGATTCACACAAGTTCACAGAAAATAATGAATCTGCACTGGAAGGACCTGTGGTAATGGTAGTTGTGGGACGGGGAGTTCTGAAACTTATTTTGATTTTGTTTCCTGCTCCTTGGCTCCAAATTTGTCCCTGCCTTCAACATTTCACTGGAAATAACATCACCTCTCAGTCTCACCAGCCTAAAATGAGTTGCCCTTTATCTGTACAACTCTGAATGTTCCTGAAAGCCTTCTATCTTTAAGATGCAGAGAAAGTAGAAGCAAAAGGATACGAGGCAATCGTGATAACAATAATCACATACCCTCTGCCTTTAAAGTAAAGATTGCCAGGAAACCCAGTAGGCACGCAAAGCCTTTGGTTATCACTTGACAATTCAGGCTGCTAGTAATAGACATATTTAGGCTAGGTCTACCTAAGTAAAGGGAAACTAAGTGTGAAATTATAAAGCTTCAGTCACTCATTCATGTAATTGAGCCACAGCTATAGTCTTGGCCAGGGATGCGGGGGAGAGGAGGCAGCAAAATCACCATGGTCCTTGCCCTCATGTTGCTTAGAGTTAGTGACAGCTCCTTTCTTTTCTTTTTTTATTGATAGATAGTTGGTTGTACATATCTGTGGGGTGTAGGGTTGAATATCAATACCTGTGTACAATATGTAATGCTCAAATCAAGAAAATTAGTATGTTTAATGTTATACAATGTAATCGCTTTTCCTGGCCCTTTACCAATTTCTCCCTTACCCCCCCCCCCCCCTTTCCCACCTCTGGTAGCCTCAGTTCTGTTTTCTCCTTTTGAAAGTTCAAAGTATTATTGTGATTGTTGTATCTCTCTTTCTTTTTTTATTTATTTGTTTATTTTTTAGCTCCCACTTATGAGTGAGGACATGTGGTATTTCTGTGTCTGGCTTATTTCTCATAATTTTCTCTAAATTCATCTATGTTGCTGCAAATGGCAGAAATTCATTCTTTTTATGGTAGAGTAGTATTCCATTGTGTAAATATACCACATTTTCCTTATTCAGTCATCCAATGACAGACATTTAGGTTGGTTTCAACTCTTGACTATTGTAAATAAAGCTGCAATAAACATGGGACCACAGGTGTCCCTTCGACATGATGATTTCCATTCCTTTGGGTATACATCCAGTAATGGAATTGCTAAATTGTATGGCAGTTCTATCTGTAGTTGTTTGAGGATCTTCCATACCATTTTCCATAATGGCTGCACCAATTTACAGTCCCTTCAGTAGTGTAGGAGGGTTCCTCTTTCTCCAAATCCTCACCAGCATTAGGCATTCCCTGTCTTTTTGATAATAGCCAGTCTAACTGGCGTGAGATGATATCTCAGTGTGGTTTTGATTTGCATTTCTCTGATGCTGAGTGATGTTGAGCATTTTTTCATGTGTCGGTTGACCATTTGTGTGTCTTCCTTTGAGAAATGTCTGTTCAGCTCATTTGCCCATTTTTGTAATTGGGTTATTTGGGTTTTTTTTTATTGTTAAGTTGTTTGAATTCATGGTATGTTCTGAATATTAATCCTTTCTTGGATGCATAGTTTGCGAATACTTTCTCCCACTCTATAGGTTGTCTTTGATCTGTTAATTGTTTCTTTTGCTGAGCAGAAGATTTTTAGTTTGATATAATCCCACTTGTTTATTTTTCCTTTTGTTGCCTGTGCTTTTGGGGTCGTATTCATAAAGTCTTTGCCCAGTCCTACTTCCTGTTTTCCCTATTTTCTTTTAGGAGTTTTATAGTTTCAGGTCTTATGTGTAAGTCTTCAATCCATTTTGAGTTGATTTTAGTACATGACAAGAGGTATGGGTTTAGTTTCATTCTTCTACATACAGATGTCTAGTTTTCCCAGCAACATTTATTGAAGAGGAAGTCTTTTCCCCAACGTATGTTCTTATTGCCTTTGTCAAAGATGTAAGTGTTTGGGTTGGCTGTGAGTATGTGGGTTGATTTCTGGGTTCTTTATTCTGTTCTGTTGGTTGGTATGTCTGTTTTTGTTTTGTTTTGTTTTGTTTTTTTGTCTTTTTCGTGACCAGTAACACCACTGCGCTCATCCAGTGAGCACACCGGCCATTCCTATATAGGATCCA
>NW_007737645.1:2324-30927 GCF_000696425.1 Galeopterus variegatus | reverse complement strand
CCCAGCAACATTTATTGAAGAGGAAGTCTTTTCCCCAACGTATGTTCTTATTGCCTTTGTCGAAGATGTAAGTGTTTGGGTTGGCTGTGAGTATGTGGGTTGATTTCTGGGTTCTTTATTCTGTTCTGTCGGTTGGTATGTCTGTTTTTTTTTTTTGTTTTGTTTTGTTTTTTTGTCTTTTTCGTGACCAGTAACACCACTGCGCTCATCCAGTGAGCACACCGGCCATTCCTATATAGGATCCAAACCCACGGCGGGAGCATCTCTGCACTCCCAGTGCTGCACTCTCCCAAGTGCGCCACAGGCTTGGCCCTGGTATGTCTGTTTTTATGCCAGTTCCATGCTGTTTTGGTTACTATAGCTTTATAATATAATTTAAAGTCAGGTAGACTGACAAAAATTACTCAAATTCCCATCTTTCCTTCAAACATGTGCATATGTGGTGTGAAGTCAGACACTTTAACTGGAGTTATGTGTAAAACCACCTCTATTCAACCTTTGATCCAGTGTAGACTCATTCTCAAAAATAACAGATTTACTTTTCCAAAGAAAGCTCCTCCCACATTACTTTTACATAAGCCACATTTTGCATATTAGTATAACAATATGACATAGATAAGATATGAGGTTTTGGAGAGTTTTTCACAAGTAATATTTATTTACCTCTCAAGGAAAACAGTCCCTACCCATAAAAGTCAAACCTACAGTGCAGCATCATGGGGTAATATTCAGTAATCCTTTTCCCCTTTATCTTCAGAGCATCCTCACAGATTCAATGTAAATCATATTTATAAGGCAGGTTTTGTTGTTGTTGTTGATTATTTTGTTTTTCAATATCTGGAGTATAATTGGGATAAAATGTGGGTCACTGAATAAAAGGCCTAAGACTTCTATTTTTCCTTCAACAAGCAGCCCTTTGATCTATTTAAATTTATCAATACTAGATTAAGTACATTACAATTTTTTCTATTTTCTACAACCTCAAATCAGTTTGAAATTTCTAAAACCCATACAACTATATTTGTATGCTTGTATTTCTTTCAAATAGTATGCATTTGACAGGTTAGCATTTCTTTAGAGTTCTGATATGGGGGAAATGGTATTTAGCTGATCTGATAAAAACCAAAGAGTAGAGTTGAATAGCCAAATTAAAAGGGGTTCTTTAAGGGAAGAAGACTGGAAATTATATCAACAGTTGTATTTTTCAGTTCATTTGGTTTCTCTTCCTCCCTCCCTGACCCCAATCTAATTTATTTTTGCATTAAATAATTCAGCTCCTCTCCCTTTGTAATGGGTTGTATTTGGGGAGATGAAGACAAACTGCTTAGACCTTGAAAAACACATGGGCTCCTCGGGTAGATGGCATCTGCGAGGACTCAGAACTCTCTCCACATTCTATAGGGAAAAAACAGAGCCAGGTGCATTTCTTCCCAAATCAAATTAGCTGCAAGATGCCACATCCAATTGTGGCAAATTGATGTGAGAGTTTGTGATGTCTGCAGTAGCTCTTACAGCAAAGGTCACCATGCAGAGACACAGACACCAGGCGGGGGTGCAGCAACTTGTGGTAAAGCCGCTCTGACAATAGCAGGGAAGATGTAAAATGCAATCAGCTTTTTGAAAATTGCAGGAGAATCCAGTTGTAAGTATGTATTCTAATTGGATTTACTGTGCCATCATTTACCTCTTTAAGGATGTTAACATAACATTATGCTTAATTGAAAAAATGGGTAGTTAACTATTCAGAAGAGACTCTCCAGCCCCCCATATAAACCACAGTCTCATCAGGCACAAAATATAGGATACCCTAATCACATCGCCAGACAGTTTTTGAATATCTTAAATAAAATTTTCCTATTTACCACCAAAAATTAACTAAAAATGTTGACATGTGACAAATTTGCCCATCTTGATAGCTGTTTTTAAAGATTTCCCCTGACATTAACAAGTTTACATCATGCATTATGACATTTAATTAGTCATATTTTATTTAATTAGCATGGTAAGATATCTAAAGCAATCCAAATGTTTTCTGCAATGTCCAAACAGGAGGCAGCAGATCCATACATTGTGAGAGACCAGGCAAATGTCTATTCAGACCACCTACCAGACAGTTTGCATTTCTGGTTATATCTAGTAATCTGCTCTAGCTGAGAAATGGGGATATACTAAGGTTTCAACATTCTATTTCAGGACCCTCGTCAAAACATGTGTGTAAAAAGCACATATGTTGCCAGGTTAAAACAGAGGTTAAAATACAGATAACTGCTGCACCAGGTAGGCTCATAATATAAGTGTATTTATTAAACAATGAGTGGGAATATCAGTACATTATTTTGGAGGAGATTGTATTCTGCAATTGGAATCCTTTCTTCTCTACTTCTCTGCTCCTTATACTTTCTTCTCACAATACTGATGATTTTCAGGGCACTGAGGCTCTGCTATAAATTCAGGTCTTGAATATACTGAATCCTTTCTTCTCTACTTCTCTGCTCCTTATACTTTCTTCTCACAATACTGATGATTTTCAGGTCACTGAGGCTCTGCTATAAATTCAGGTCTTGAATATACTGAACATTATTATTGAGCACTTTTCATGTGCCAGGCACTCTCATGCATTTAATTCCTCCCCAAACACTAGGAGGCAGGAGCCGTTATCACTCTACTTGTTAGATGATGAAACCGTGGCTTAGAGATGGTTACTAACAACTAGTAAATAAGTGACAAAGTTAGGGTCAACCCGGTCTTGGAGATCAGGGCCCCTGTTTATGGGGCCGGCCCGGTGGCTCACTGGATAAGTGCGCCGCTTGGGAAGCGCGGCGGCACTCCCGCCCAAGGGTTCGGATCCCACATACAGACCGGTTCCGCTCACTGGCTGAGCGAGGCGCGGGAGCAACGCCGAGGGTTGCGATCCCATTGCCGGTCCCCGGTCCAGTACGGGGGCAACACTGAGGGTTGCGATCCGTTGCCGGACACAGAAAAAGACAAAAAAAAAAAAAAAAAATTGCCCCGTCCCCTAGGGGGCAGATTTGTACTCAGCGATAATATGGTTAGCGTCAGCCCTGTTCAAACCCAGGCCGCTCTGTTATGAATCCAAAGCCTGAGCACTTAACCAGCCCGCATCTCAGCCCTGTGCTGGTTAATTGCAGCTGGTCCTACTCTTTAGAAAATAACTCTAAACAATTCAAAACACTATGGAATATCCATAATAAAAAATACCCCCCCCCCACAAAACCACTGTGGCAATTTAAGTCTAATTCTAGAGTGTAATTCTCCCCTTATACTATGTTCTGGTAATGAAACCAAGTCACACCCTGCCCTGTTTGGGCTAGTTACAAGATTTCATTTCGAATGCTGCTGTAAACTCGAATGGTTCCTTCAAACGTAATGACTTTTTACTGTATAGGCATAAGTTAGTTCACCTTTTCTTAACTCCAGTAAGGAAAAGAATTGCCTTTGTTTCATGCAGGTGAGTAAACCAAGATGTCTAAAGTAAGGAGGCCAGCGATAGAAGAGGAATCAGAACTATCTGCCCTGTCTTCACCTTGATCACCCAGTAACCTCAGGGAAGATTTTTAAAAACACCTACACGAACCTGTTTCAGATTTGCATTGCTTATACTTGAAAGTGAGATAAATATAGCTTCAAAGCATTTACTTAAATATTCTAATTGATATGAACCCCACATATCTGTGGTTACTGCACCTACTTCCAACCACCCCCCCAACAGAGAATGCAGATAATAGCAGAGCTCTAAGTGCATTAAGAAAGTCATTTCAATATAGCTTTTGCTAATGCAGACTATTTTTTAAATGAAACAAGGCAGATACAATAGCAGAGGCGCCACAGATTGAATAAATATCACTTAACCAATTACCAATTATCCATGCTAATGAAGGATGAGGCACAGCCTTGATAAATTAAAACCCCCAATAAACTGAATGTTGGTTTAACCAATGATTCTTCCCTTTCCAAGAATGTCTAAGGAACAGCCATAAAATGACTGATCTGAATTTTACTTCCTCCCCCTTCCTCCACCTGCCCATCCTCCGACTGTGGCTCTGATGGGCAGGAAAATGGTCAAAGGGCAGACAGCTGGAGGGAACTCAGAGTTAGGGGGGAGCCACAGAGTGGAGGATCTGCCCTGGATAATTGAGAGTTGATTGGATACACAATGGCCTCCTATTGTCCACGTCTCATTTCGGATAAGGAGCCAAAGCCAAGCCTGACATAAGTAGCTCTTTCCTGGGCCTCCCTCTCCTGGGCCAGCTGTGAGCATTCAAGGGTGACAGCCGTGTTTGGTGCATTCCTTGCTTCCTTTCTCTCTACTCCTGAGTAGTCAGGGATTGAGCTAGAAGATTCTAGCTGTAACAGAAGTCTGGTTCTTGCTATTTTGCACAGCTTCAGCCTGGGTCAAATACCGAACAGGACTGAAGGGGACTGCAGAGGAACATTTTCAAATGGTTTGATGCTAGGAGCTTCAGGATACAGCATTTCATGAGCTTCCATTTTGTCCTGAGTCCTGCATTCTGGACTTCCTTCCTTCCTTTAGTCTTGCCCTATGTTTCCTTCCCCTACTCCATTAGTGCTTTAGTGTTTCACCTTGCCACTTGCATCCTCTGCCTTATCTCTGCTGTGTTGGTGGCCTCACTCATCTCAGCATCGCTGACATCCTGCATGTAACTAGGGTAACAGCTGGCTTTCTGATGCTCCACGGGGTAGCTTGCCCAGGGCTCACAACTGTATGGTCATATCATTTGCTAAAACATCTGAGCCCCCATAGTACATCCCTGCGGGCCTGACCATCTCAGCCCAACCCTTAGGACACTGCCCCCCCTCCCGCCCCGGCCTCCCCATGTTTCAGCAACTAAAGTATTAGAGCCGGGCACAGCAGAGGACCTTCAGGATCCTCTTCCAGCCGGCATCCACTTGGCATCCATGTTATTTGGTTGGTGCCCTTGCCATGCCACATCGGAAAGACATCCTGCCTCATCATCTCATAGCCGGGGTGCACTCCAACCTCATCCTGCCTGCTACTCCCCTTGGTCCCTCTGTCCTGGTCTCACTGGCTTTGTCTTGGTTCCTCAAGTGAGTCCCACTATCTTCCACCACAAAGCCATTGGACGAGCTCTTCCCTCTGTCTGGAATGGCTGCTCCATGTTTCTACCTGGTTAACTCTAACTCATCTGCTGTCCTTCAGATCTCAGCTCGATTATCACTTCTTCAGGGCCTCACCCCCCCGTCTCTGACTAGGTAACCCCCAGATGATACATCTTGAAACTCTGCATTCATCATAGTTGCTCACCATTGACTCGCCAGTGTCTATCACAGAGTCTAGCACAAAGTAGGTGCTCAATAAATATTTGTTGAATGAACAGATGAATAAATGAGTAAACCCAGGAGGACAATCTTTCTCTTCCACCAAAGATCAGGCAGAGGCAGGGAGGATGAAAGCACATGGTTAAAACATTAAGAGAGGAGGGAATTTACTTCTTAACACCCTCCCACAGAGCATCGTCCAACAGTGATTAGCTAGAGGAAAGATAGCCAAGTGTGATCTCACTAGCCTCAGGCCCAAATTGAGTTGTTCTTGGCACTCTAACCACCAGATCACAAATAGGGGGACTGGCTCTGCTCTGGGGAGCAGCATTTCTTCCTTGAACGATGATGAATGGGTGACTGATACTTTTTCCTCTCCTGTTTGCAAGCTCATCTGCTTAAAAGCCCCTGGCCTGTGCTCCCCTGAAAAAGTCATGAGCTCTTATCCAACATGATTCCTCTTGCCTGGAATCACCTCCCCCTGCCCCTTTTCAAAGTACCCATGTCCTACACTCCCTTCAAAGCCTGAGCTTGTTCTATCTCTTTCAGGAAGACTTGATGAGCTACCCTAACTTTAGTACTCTTCCCCACGCCTGGACTTCGGGAGTTCTGTCAGGAGCGTCCAATAGACCCTCATGATAAGTTGCCTAGCAACGTTATTTATTTTTATGTAACTATACTATCTCCCCAAATAGAATGTAAATTCATTGAAAGCAGGAATATGAATCTTACATTCTTAGAGCCCAACACAGGGATGCTTCCTAATTAGCATCTAGTGATGCATGAAGTGTTTGTTTAAGATGACATGATGATGAATGAGGAAGTATATATTCTCTTCCAAAAGACTGTTGGCACCTTACTCACCTGGAATCCTGTACCCTGGAATTAGGGCAAGAATAGAGTGCACATGGGTCTTAAGAAAATAGGTCACTCTAGGATTGAAAGTTAAGTTGCTTCCAGCACAACACACTATGAGGGGCCTAATTTACTCACAGCCAGAGTAAAATAGCTGAGATCTGAATCTCAAAATTGCCCAGGGTTATGGAAACTCTAAGTGAACTGAAGAAATCTCTTCTAACTTGGGTCGTAGTGGAAGAAAAAAAATTAATCGGTTAGGTTAAAAGAGCATTAATCTTGGTTGCCAGCCCTGTATTTTATTATATTCATCTGAGGGTCTTCAAGTCACCTACTGACTACTTGATTTATTAATCAGACAGAAATTTGTGGTTTCCATCTGAGAAAATACTTTGGCACTTTCTCAAAACATGCTATGGCATATTTTTTGCTTTTGTCTGCCCACCGACCCATTCATCCACCTATTCATCTGTCTACCTGTCATCCACCTGTCCTTCCTTCCTTCTGCCCCTTCAGCCTGCCAGCCAGCAAAGACACATTGTAAGCTGACCACAAGCTGGGCACTCTGCTAGTCATGTGACATAAGAACAGATATTAGTAACAGCAACAACCAAAATAATGGCTACAGTTTTTCTCACGTTTACCAAATATTAGACACACACGTTGTTGCACTTAATCCTTATAACAGCTCTTAATGTACAGGACTGTTGTATGCCTCACCTCATATCTTCTTGACTCATCTTTTTGTTCTAGCTCTTGCCATGATGACCAGTTTCCTTCAGGTATAACTTGACAGTAGAGTATCTTGTTTCAGCTCTGCTACTTATCTCTTGCTTTCCATCTTGGGGCTTCACTGCTTCTGCCAAGGACACCCACTTGTGGGAATCTACTCACTCGTTCTGATGCATGCTCAGACTTGAAAGTGTGAGGGAGTTGCCCCCGGGGTCAATGGAAGGTAGGCAATGGTGGATGAATTAGTTCATTTCTATTACTTATAACAAAATACTTGGAACTGGGTGATTGGTAAAGAAAATGAAATTTATTGCTACAGTTTTGGAAGCTGGGAAGTCCAAAGCCCAGGGAACACATCTGGAGGGGGTCTTTGGTGGTGGCTTTACAGCAACACAGGGATCTCACATGGCAGAAAATGGCTGAGCAGAGAGAGAGAGGCTTACTGCTCTCCTTTTAAAGTCCTCAGAACCACGCCCCTGACCAGCATTATTGATCCATTCACTGCTACGTCAGGGATCTCACATGGCAGAAAATGGCTGAGCAGAGAGAGAGAGGCTTACTGCTCTCCTTTTGAAGTCCTCAGAACCACGCCCCTGACCAGCATTATTGATCCATTCACTGCTACACGGCCCTACAATCCAATCACCTCTTCAAGGCCCCACCTTTCAATTACTGTAATAGGATTTCTTACCCTCCTAACAGTCACTGTGGGGGCCAAGTTTCTAATACACAAAATTTGGGGGACACGATTTAAACTTCAATGAGTTTGGTAGGGGGGACATTCAGTCCACAGCAGTGAATAAATGCTCCTTTCTTCTGTTCCTTAAAGGGACCATCTGAGGTCATTCTCACAGTTCCTCAGAGGGTCCAAGCAAGACTGAGCCTCAGATCCCAGAGTGACTACCTCAATAATATTTGCTTATGTTAATTTGCCCTCCTTCCCTGTTTCACTCTTCCTAGTTCCCCCTTCTGTTCCCTCAGATCACTTCCCTCCAAAACTGCTTGCATGCAAGTCCTTGGTCTCAAGCTTTCTTAGGGGGAGCAGGAGGGAACTCAAGCAAAAACACTTAATACTCACATTTTAACAGTTAAGGAATGTAGTGGACTGAATGGTGGCCCCAAAGATATCAGGTCCTAGTTCCTGGAACCTGTAAATGTTACCTTAGTTGGAGAAAGTGTCTTTGCAAATGTGATTAAGCTAAGAATATTAAGATGGGGAGATCATCCTGGATTGTCCGGATGGGCCCTAAATGCTGTCACATATGTCCTCTGATAAAATTCATGTGATGGGTCGGAGGGAGAGTTGATACACTCAGAATATGAGGAAGCAGTATGACCACAGAGGCAGAGATTGGAGTTATGCAGTCAAAAGTCTAGGGATGCCTACAGCCACCAGAAGCTGGAAGAGGGAAGAAAAAAATCTCCCCTAGAGCCTTCCAGAGCCAGTACAGCCCTGCCAGTACCTTGATGTCACCCTACTGATTTCTGACTTCTGGCCTCCAGAATTGTGAGAGAATAAATTTTTGTTGCATTAAGCCACCAAGTTTGTGGTACTTTGTTACAGCAGCCACTGGAAACTAATAGAAGGAAACTGAGGCACACACAAGCCAAATTTCCCTAAGGTATTACAATTTGTAACTGGCGGAGCCAGGATTCAAACTCAGGTCTGTCTCACTTCAGTGCCCAAGTTCTTAATTGCTTCCTCTCCAAATAGAGAGGGCAAGATTTCTGCTCTGGAGAGTAGGAAGACAACCATACGAGGAATCATAGCTCATGTTATAGGGCTGTAATGGAAGGACAGGTGTGTCTGGAAGTTGGCAGCAAGGAAGGCTTCACTGGGAAATGTCATTACCTAGTGGCAAGCAGGAAATTCTTACATGAGGTGGACTGCCCCACTGAGGGATACACCAGATTCACGTCATCCAGTTTCAACCGACTAATTTCCTTTTAAACCTCTGATGCTAGCTCAAAGCCAAATCTCCACCGGGTCAGTCCAAAATATTTGTCTTGATTCTCCATCCTGTTGCCCAGGTCAACTGAGATAATTCTCCACAGTAAGGCCTCTCTCGGTTCTGGAGAATTCTCTAGGTCCCCACTAAATTAAGACATTGTGACTCCAAAGTCCCAGAGAGTTATATTTCAAAATAGCTAAAAGAGAAGATTTTCAATGTTCTTACCACAAAGAAATAATAAATATTTGAGGTGATTGATATGCTAACTAGCCTGATTTGATTATTCCACAATGTATACAAATATTAAAACATCACACTGTAACCCATAATATATATAATCTTTAGTTGTCAATTAAAAATAAAACTGGACTCCAAAGTCCCAGAGAGTTATATTTCAAAATAGCTAAAAGAGAAGATTTTCAATGTTCTCACCACAAAGAAATAATAAATATTTGAGGTGATAGATATGCTAACTAGCCTGATTTGATTATTCCACAATGTATACAAATATGAAAACATCACACTGTAACCCATAATATATATAATCTTTAGTTGTCAATTAAAAATAAAACTGTAAGGAAAAAGTCCCAGGGAGGGAATTTATTGTGGACTGAAGGGTTCCTTAAAGGTATGCCCTCCATCTAAACACAGGATCGACCAAATGGGGTTGGGGACCCAGTAGAAGTAAGTGAGACTCCACTCTGGAATGGCAGATAAAGGAACAACAGGAAGTGGGGACTGTGCACAGGAATAAGCAAGGAGTTTTGTTGGGTATTGTGGTTTGAATGTTTATGTCCCCTACAAAATTCATGTTAAAACTTAATCTCCAAGGCAATCATTTTAACAGGTGGATCATTTAGGAGGTGACTAAGTCATGAAGACTCTTCCCTTATGAAAAGGATCAAGGCCCTTATGAAATAAGCTTCACACAGGGTTTAGCCTTTTGCTCTTCCACCCTGAGAGGACACAGCATTTGTCTGCTCTGGAAGACACAGCAACAAGGCGCCATCTTGGAAACACAGAGACTGGGCCCTTACCAGACATTGAGCCTGCTGATGCCTTGATCTTGGACTCTCCAGTCTGCAGAACTGTGAGAAATAAGTTTCTATTGTTTACAAATTACCCAGTCTGTGGTATTTTGTTATAACTCCACAAATGGACTGAGACAGGGGTTCGTTTAATGGCGATGTTAACTCCCTGACTGTGACCTCTCTAATTTGGTCACTAAGCCACAATAAAGTTACGACAGAATCCCAACCATTACCAATAAGCATTAAACATTTTACTCCTCCAATACTTCTGGGGCCACTTCTTCCCTTCCCTCAACAGTTTAACCCTGAAGAAGTTCCTTGGGTGATATTACGTGATAGTCCTGCCTGATCCTTCTCAGGTACTGGGTTGTCTCTTCTGCTCCTTTGTTTCATAAAATTTATCAAGCATCTTCTGCCTAGCACTAGGTAAAGTTCTGGGGATATAGAGATGACAGACATAGTCCTTGACCTCAGAGGGTTCACAATCTAGGTAGGGAGACAGATGAATGTACATTTACAAAATAATACTAAAGGTATGTGCATGATAGTATGTGAGAAGAGAGGACACATGTCCAGCTAGTACGGGAAAACTCAGAGAAGGGCACTTGAAACAGGAGAGTCTTAAAAGACTGGAGTTACCCAGGTGGAAAGGGGACATAGAGAGAAGGGAAAAGGGGCCTGGAAAGAAGGCACAGGGAAACATGTGCAAAGACAAGAGATGTGAGAGCAAGAGCAAGAGAGAACAACTGGGGAACGGGTAGCAGGTGGTGTAGCTGGAGCATGTGTGCAGTGCACGCAGCTGGGGAGGTAAGCATGAAAGCCTCGTATGCCCGGCTGGAGTTAGACTTTATTATGAATGTAATGGTGAGTCATTGAAGGATCTGAAGTCAGAGGAGTGACATGATCAGATTTACCTTTTAAATGATCAATGTGGCATCAGTGCACAGAATGCATTGGAGCAAGGCCTGACTGGAGACAGAGAGGCCAGTTAGGGAACTATGGCAGTGATCCAGGTGAGAGATGATGAAATGGGGATGACAATAGGGGACAGATGCAAGAGCAATTTAGGATATAGAATCAGCAGGAGTTGGCTGCAGATAGGCTCTGGAAGCTGAGGAGAAGGAGTTGAGGGTGACTTCTAGATTTCCAACTTGTGCAAGCTTGTGAATGGGCAGAATTGGGAGAGGGACATAATGAAATGAGTTGGGGATATTCTGAGTTTGAGAATATTCCCCATTACATAAATGGAGATGTTTGGTGGGCAGGTTATTCAGAAATCAGTTCTAGAGCCTCCTCTCCTCCCAGTCAATACTTTGTCCTTGAATAGTCTCACAGACTCACACACATCAGCTACCACCTAATTGCTGATAACTCCCAAGTCCTTAAATTCTGCCTGAACCTCTCCACTGAGCTCCAACCACCAGTTGACTATTTCCTTTTGGATGTCCCATTGTAGAGGTTAAATGACTTCATGTCATTACCAAGGTTATTTGTCTAAAACTGTGCTGTTCAGTAGAGTAGCCACTAGCCACAGTGGCTATTGAGTCTTGAAATGTGGCTAGTCCATCAAGAAAATAAGACAAGGCATAGGCTGGGAGAAATATTTGCAAAAGACGTTTCTGATAAAGGATTGTTATCCAAAATATACAAAGAACTCTTAAAACTCAACAATGAGAAAACAGACAACCCAATTTAAAAATGGGCCAAAGATCGTAACAGACCTATCACCAAAGAAGATATACTGGTGGCAAATAAGTATATGAAAAGATGCTCCCCCTCATATGTCATCAGAGAAATGCAAATTAAAACAAGGAGATACCACTACACATTAAAATCCAGAACACTGATGACACCAAGTGCTGGGGGGGATGTGCAGCCACAGGAGCTCTCGCTCGGTGCTGGTGGGAATGAAGAATGGAACAGCCGCTTGGGAAGACAGTTTTATAGTTTCTTACAAAACTAAACGTTCTTTAAACATACTATCCAGTAATCACGCTCTTTGGTATTTACCCAAATGAGCTGAAAACTATGTCCACACAAAAACCTGCACATAGATGTTTATAGCAGCTCTATTCATAATTGCCAAAGCAATTGGAAGCAAGCAAGATGAACCTTAGTAGGTGAATGGATAAATAAACTGTAGTACATTCAGACAATGGGATAATATTCAGCTCTTAAAAGGAGCTATCTTAAAAAAAGAAAAGGGAAAAAGAGCTATCTTAAAAAGAGAGAGCTATCGAGCCATAGGAAGACACGGAAGAACCTTAAGTGCATAATTACTAACTGAATGAAGCCAATCTGAAAAGGTTGCTAAGTAAAATATATTATTAAAATGCGTTTACATTTTTTACTTTAAAAGTGTGGCTACCAGTACATTTTAAGTGGTATGTGACTAGCATTTCATTTGTTTATTTATTTTTTGTCAGCTGGCTGGTACGGGGATCCAAACCCATGACCTTGGGGTTATAAGGCTGCGCTCTAACCAACTGGGCCAACCTGCCAGCCCCCTAGCATTGTTTGTGTTGGACAGTGCTGGCTTAAACTATAAACAAATCTGCACTAAAAACCAGATCTCCTGGCTTCTAATCCAGGAGGAATCATTCATTTAACAAACATATCTGAAGTACCTTCTCTGTGATGAATAAGATAGAGATGGTTTCTGCCCTTGGAAAGCTTACAGTTTTTTAATGTTTATTATTGAGATCAACATAAGAAACAGCTTTGAAAAGTACAAAGCACATTAATGATGCAAAGAATAATATGAGTATAATTTCCAGATAGAAAGGACACATTCTGTTATCCAGAGTTAGAGATATCAGGAATTTCTACCTCATGCAGGTAGAAAAACCATGCAAGCAGTCCAATAATTGTAGCCAATTAAGCAACCTTGAAATGGCATAGAGGTTTCATCAAAGGGTGAAAAAGAAGAGCTATGAGGTCTATACCAATTGTCAGTTCTACAAAAAAAGTTCAAATTGGGAATACCTGAATTGTTCCATGACTAAAGGAGCTCTGCAGAGAGAGTTATGCCTATTGGCTAATTGTTGCCTTGATAGTAGAAAGAGAGGTTGGATTTTAGTCAACTTTTCCTCAGCTGGTGCTGTTGGAGATCATGGCAGGAGAAGGGAGGGCAGAAGAAATAGTCAAACAAGACCTCGAGGGAAGCTTAACTCACGCACAATTGGCAGGAAACGGCAGCAGCAGCAACATAGCAAAGAGCATGATCCAGGTATGGGGTGGCTCAATTTGAACAAGCCTTGGGGACAGCCAAGGAGTAACGGGGCAGGTGACCAGCAACCCTGGTCTCTACTTAGATGGGAAGGGGGAACAAGCAGAGGCCAGGCCCAAGCTTAGCAAACACTTCCCTCAGGGACCGTGCCCTGGAAGGAGGTCTTCGGGACTGGGTCTCTTGTTTCACAGATGAAGGAAAGAGCAGCAGAGGGGGAGGCTCAGGCGCTGGCCGAGCCCCTGCTGTGTGCCAGTCCCTGGGCTCCCACGGGGGCCCCAAGGGAGTAAGATGCTCTCTCTCTCTTCAGTGAGCAATTTGCTACTGGGAGGCAATCCCATTTATTTGGCAGAGTTTCTCCCAACAGTGGAAGCAGTCTGCAAAATTAGTTTCAAAAGTACATAGTACTATTTAAAAACCAATTTTGATAAAATTGTACGAACTTCTTTGTACAGTTCTGTAAAATTGGGATGTGCGAAGAAATAATTATAAGGGAACACTTTGTACTTCAAAACACACAAGAAAAGGAACAAAAGGAAAAAAACTATTTTTCTGCAATAGGAATAGTTTTTCATTATTTGCTAATTTCCCCCCAATTCAGGTACATTCCCACACTACTCTCTGGTAAATGTCAGTCCTATCATTGAGAACTCCAGGAGACTTGCATTTCTCACACTTGAGGATATCATTGCATTGAATATTGCTTGAAATATGGGTGTCATTGGATCTGGGTTAGAAACCTATTTTTCATTTATTCAACAAATATTTCCTGAGCAGCCACTGTGTGGCAGGCACAGTTCTGGACCCTGCGGATACACAGGTGAAGAAGACAAAACCTCTACTCCGAGGATCTTCTCTTCTAAGCAAGTAAGCACGGAGTGAGATTTCATGTGCTCTGATGGCAGAAGGAGGGGCTGGAGAATGACAGAGTGGCTCTTTTTGAGAGGATGGCCAGGGAAGGCCTCTTTGGGAAATGACATTGGAAGAGATGAAGTTCGTAAGCATTAAGGGAGTGAGGAAGCAGCCCATGAAACCACCTGGGGGAGGAGCACTGCAGGCAGAGAGATCAGAAATGTGAAGGTGGGGTCATTCTTGACTTGGACTGTGTTCGCTGAAGTGAATTTTGCCTCATGAACATGGCTGTCTATATATTCCTTAGAGAACTGGCCATGTTTGGGGCTTTCAGTAAAAGTAGAAATTTGGAGGATGGTTGGCAAAAGGTGGGGAGAGAGTCTTGGGATGGGGGAGGCTCAAGAGAATGATGAGGTGAGGTCTTTAAATGGCTTTATATCTCAATGGTCTCATCCTAGGGTGTGTTCACATCAGAGTTTCTTATCCTTGGCACTGTGGATATTTTGAGCAGATAATTCACTGTTTGGGTTGGAGGTGGGAAGGCAGTCACGTGCATTGTAGGATGTTTAGCAAAATCCCTGGTCTCTACTTTCTTGGTACCAGTAATAGTGTTCCCCCATTTGCAACAACCAAAATGTTTCCAGACATTGCCAAATGTCATATGGGGCACAAAATTGTCCCTGGTTCAGACTCTCTGGTCTACACATTGGTAGAACAGTGTTTAGAATTTTTTTTTACTAGCAGAAAGTCATGATGGGAAAGTTTAATCAACATTTATTTCAAATTTGTTAGGAAGCTATATATATATATCAAGCAGCAATGAGCCAAGTGCTTTTCATGTATTAGTTTATTTACTCCTCATAACAATCCGATGAAGGAGGTGTCATTAGTTTTATTCTTTATATGAGAAACTGAGGCTTCTGCAGATTGAGTGACTTGCCCAAGTTCACACAGCTAGTAAATAACAAAGCCAGAATTCAAATTCAGGTTTGTCTGACTTTAAAGACTATCTTTTGGCTAGATCTGCACTGCCCAATATGGTAGACACGAGGTGTCATTAGTTTTATTCTTTATATGAGAAACTGAGGCTTCTGCAGATTGAGTGACTTGTCCAAGTTCACACAGCTAGTAAATAACAAAGCCAGAATTCAAATTCAGGTTTGTCTGACTCTAAAGACTATCTTTTGGCTAGATCTGCACTGCCCAATATGGTAGACACTAGCCATATGTAGCTATTTAAATTAAAATTAGTTAAAATTAAATGAGGTTAAAAATTCAGTTGTGCTAGCCACATTTCAACTGTTCAACAGCGACTTGTGACTAATGACTAACGTGTTGGACAGTGCAGCTATAGCACATTTCCATCACTGCAGAAAGTTCTGTTGGACAGCACTGCCTGGTACAATTGGCCTAGGAGGAGATGGAGGCATAAGATGAGTGAGTAGACACAGTCTTAATCTCCTTGGGTGGCATTCTTCAGGACTGAATGTGGTTCCTCCATCCTACCTCAAGCCAATCCCACTGGTCCTCTTTGTTCCCAACTCCCTGCCATCTCCTCCTTGGAAAGTTCCAGTTTAGCACCCATTGCATTCTGAAGCCTCCCCAGAGAAGGTAGACACTGCTGCTGTCTTTTGGTAATGATTTTCTCTGTGGTCTGGCTCACCTCCGCAGGCTTACACAATCTGCTTGCCATGGTCAGTCTACCTGAAGGAAATGCTTGTGGGAGGCAGGTATGATCCTGGTTTTGCAAGGAATTTTGCTTTTGTTTGCAGAAAAGGCCTTAGAGTGAGAGACGATCCTGGCTGGAAGTCTATTTTTAGTTCCATGTAGACAGCCAACAGCCCTCTGAGCTCACCGAGGGCTTCTTGCTCGTATGAGCATGAAAAAGACAGCAAGGAAAGACAAAGCCTTATCAAGTCCAAACAGAAAATTGATGTCAGAATTATTTATTTTTCCCATTAAGTTTTTTCTTTTAAAGCAGGCCATCTTTTCAAATGTAAAACTGTCTGAGTATCCCAAAGCTATTAAGACAGTGAGCTCAATATAACATAGTACAGTATAGGAAAAAAGTTCCAGATGCTGAATGACAGTCTTTTAAAGCCAATACTCCTCCTGGCACAATTGAAGTCCTAAGGGTGGGCACTGGGAGGCACAATGAGTTACATCTGGTACTTCAATTTAGATTGTATGTTCTCACCTGTCTCAGGATGCTTACTGTTATTTTCCCCCCTTTTTAGCCACATTCCAGTCTTTTTCAGGAAGAGGGTACTTGGAAAAATCAACAGCACAGTTCTACATTGTCATTTCAATAGAACAGAGCCTGGCCCTCCCAGGTATTGCTCCAGTACCCGTGTAAGAATGAAATTGGC
Source organism: Galeopterus variegatus (assembly GCF_000696425.1). Lineage (NCBI taxonomy): Eukaryota > Metazoa > Chordata > Mammalia > Dermoptera > Cynocephalidae > Galeopterus > Galeopterus variegatus. Next base: position 14,591 of record NW_007737645.1, on the reverse strand, counting down.
ATGGCGATGGGGTAGGGTATGGTCATGTGGGAAATTAGTGTAATGGAAACCTCTCAGTATACTACTAGACAAACCATCCCAGGGGTCGTGGAACAGGAAAGTTCACATGAGGGTCAAGTCACACAGGGAAAAAGAGGAGCAAGTTTCCATATTTAGGATAGGATTCAAGTGAGGTGGAAGGACCACACCTGATCTTGTGTTAAGTACTGCTCATGTTTTCTGCTTTCCCCATCCCCTTTTTCTCTCTCTGGTCTCTTTCCTCCCCACATCAACTTTCTTCACTAATGATGTGGTTACGAGGACCAGAGTCAAGGTTGAACAAGGGAGCTTAGCACTCAGAAGGTGCCTGAAGCCAACACAAACATTGGACTGTGTCTATTAGAGACACACCAGGGCAAATGCTCCTGGCCACAGGCGTTGCTCTCCATTAGCCTGATGAGCAGCTCTGGGTGTTATCTGCAAATGTGGAGCCAAGATGAGGCACCACAATGGGTGGCTGACTGAAGAATGACATAGCTGTCAACCTGGAGGTGACATAATCCTTCCATCTTTTCTATCTATAAATAATGTTCCCATTTGTTCCATCCATTTGTTTGTCATATATTCCATTTTTCCTTTCTATATGCCCTACAGGTTGCTATCTATGGATAACATATCTTACGAGTTTGGTTCGTCTCCCAAGCTGCTTGCTTACTCACTATATTAAACACTTCTTAAGAGTTTCATTCAACTTATTTGTTTTGCCTTAGAAGGCAATATTGAATATTCTCAAATAATACAGCAAAAGTATATTACAGGTTCTTAAAAAAAACTAATACCTTTAAATCCATTTTAAAGTATACTTAACTTAAGTATTATGTTTTTTTAAGTATACGAGTTCAAAATTTTTTTCGGCTATAGGAAATATTCTGGTGAACATAATCAAAGCCTTTTTTATGATTTAATAAACTTGTTAGTGTCTCAGGGTTATGGGTCTTCACATAACTACAAAATTATGAGTCAGATGACTACAAAATTTTAGATTTAGCAGGCACCTCAAAGTAAATCTAGTCCAATTAACTTTCGAGGAAAAACTGTGGCTCAGAAACAGTAAGTAATTTTTACCTGGTCACACAGCGAGCTGTCTTTAAACGATGACTACAAAATTTTAGATTTAGCAGGCACCTCAAAGTAAATCTAGTCCAATTAACTTTCTAGGAAAAACTGTGGCTCAGAAACAGTAAGTAATTTTTACCTGGTCACACAGCGAGCTGTCTTTAAACAGTAGGCAGGTAGAGGTTACTGGCCTCAGTATGCAACCACTCCAGGAAAGAGCCCAGAAGTTGCTTTTTAAAAACTTTTTAAAAGAAGTTGCTTTTTTTTTTCTGTTGTTGTTGCTGCTATTTGCCTTCTAAAAGAATGAAAAATGTAAAAATGAGCTTTGCCTAGTGGCAGTATTGTAGCCAATGAGGTTTATCCAAGGCGCGATTATTGCTAATTGAAAAGCATAAAAATGAAATAAATTTTTGTGGAAGTATCCCTCTCTTTGACTAAAAACATCTAATTCATCATTTTACTTGAACTTGTACAACTTTTCAGGAATTAAATATCTTGTTGGAAATTATAACAATAAAACTGCTGTTCAAATAAAACAGTCACTTGTGTTTATTTTAAAAATTCATTCCCTTTTCTCAAAGCCTTAAGGCAAAGATCAGACAGGCAAAGATCTTGTATTTTATTATTTTTAATGGGATAAGTTTTCATAAAAACTACAGCATAGGCCCTAATCTGAAAGATCTCCGAACCCTCTGAAACCTAGTTTTGCCCCTATGGGTTCGTGTATGTATTTCTGGATAGATCATGTAAACAAAGCAGGATAGCGTGGATACAAGGGTGATCTCTAGAGCCAAACTGGGTCTGAATCCTGACCCTTCCACTTATTAGCTGTGCCTGTCACTTGCCCTGTTGCTTGTTTTCTCATCTTTTAGATGGGGACAAGAACAGTACCTACTTCACTGGGTTTTCACAAGGCAGAGATGAGCTTGCACATTTAAGTTACTAATGCAATCTCCTTTAATTTAGGAGTTGTGCACCTGACACAAATAACTCAGTAAATACCAGCTCTAACTTTGCTAGCTTTCATCAGATTCTGAAAGAGACCATTGACCTTCAAAAGGTTAAGAATCCTTGGTCTAGGTTCTCTTGTTTAGGTTTAGATGGAACATGGAAAGATTCTGAATCTTTCATTGAATCTGAATCAGGAAAAAAAATGTTAGCAGTTGTCTTTCCCAAGGCTTGACAGCATGGGTACCCTAGAGTGACAACCCATGCTGGCTTGCTCAGGCTTCTCTGGGTTTAGCAGGATGAGTTCCAAGTCCCAGGAAACTCCTCAGTCTCAGGCAAAGCAGGACTGTTGGCCAGCCTAGAATACCACAGGGGAGCAAAAGTGTTGCTGTGATGGGAAGAAAGTGATGAGACATTTATCGAGAGCTGACTGTTCCAGGCTTTTTACAACATGGTTTTTCATTTAATCCTCACAACAATCATTAGATTCTACTTCAGTGGGTATCAATAACTTAAAAATAACTAACGATAACATTTTAGACATAACAGCCCAGTTAATTAGGTATTACTACTGCCACTTTACACAGAAAGAAATGGAGTCTTATTTCAGCCTAAGGTCAAATAACTATTAAGAGACAGGCTTAGGATTCCAGTCCCTGGTCTCTCTGGCCATAGAATCTGTGCTCTTTCTAGGGTACGCTCCCACCTCCTATATCCTGTTGCGTAAAAATTCTCCTACTTTTAGTCAATTTGAGACTGAAAGTTTTTACAGTTTCTTTCTGGAATCCAGGGATTTAGGGAAATATTTCAGCTCCATTTTCTCCTATGCCCCAAATATTGGAATTTTTTTCACTCTGTTGATGAAATTGTTAATTAGTATAAAACTCCTATTAATTTAATGTTTGAGTGAGTTGTTTTAATTGTTTACTGCTGCATAACAAGCCATTCCAAAACATAGTGGCTTAAAACAACAATGATTTATTTTCTCATGATTCTACAATCAGGGCTGGCCTTGGCTGGGCAGAAACATCTATGAAGCCTCACTCATATGGCCAGTGGTGGTGTGGCTGTAGATGGAGAGCTCAGTGCCTAGATTCTCCACCACTGGCCTTTTCATGCAGTCTAGGTTTTCTGCAGCATGACAGATGAGTTCTAAGAGAGAGTGCACCAAGCCAGTGAACTCAAGTTGCAGATCGCTTAAGACCCAGAATTGTAATTTACACAGTTGTGCTGCCTATTCTTGGACAAAATCAGTCACGGGTCTACACCAGAATCAAGGGGAAGGGATATAGACTCTACCTCAAAATGGCAGGCGTGGCAACAAACTTGTGGTCATCTTTAAGCTATCATTTTAAGCTATCATTTTAAATCAACTTTGAAAGGCAATCATTTTATTTTAACCCTTGTTGATGAAACTATTTCTAAAAATATATTACTCCTGCAAAGAGATTACAATGAACCTAGTCTCCTCAATGATTAAAGGTCTTTCAGAAACTCAGGGTTACTGTTCTTCATTTCCATTGTTATTATTAAGTTTGTTTTCTAGCCCCAGATCTATCACAAGCTAACTAGTTTTGTTATCTAAAACAGATAGGATTTCGGCTTTTGTTTTTTCGTCTCCAAAATGAATGGGTGGAGTAGCACGATTTTTGTTTTTATTTCCAGCCCCAAGACACTATGATTTTATTGTTTCATGTAAAAAGTATGAGAGATTAGACTACATCAGTAATAAATTCAGGACGTACCCTTATGCATAAATTTCTTGTATGAACTTGTATTTACCTGTGATTCTGTTATTTCTCACTGAGTGGGAGCGTATAACATTTTTTTAGATGGTTGAAAGATGGCAATTTTTAAGTTTAGCTAATTAAGTTATGGCAGAGTCTGCTGGGTGTTCTCCAAAGCCTATTTCCTCTTCTTCCTGGACACACAGGAGAGCTGCAAATCCCAGCTTCCTTTGCAGTTAGGTGTGGCCGTGAGACTGAGCTGTACCCAATGGATTGAGAATAGAAGCACTATACTGGTACATCCTTTTCCTCTTTCAGCAGGCTGACATGGAGATACCCCCCACTTCAAGACTAACCTTGGAAGCCCCTCTAGAAGATGGCAGAGCTTCCATCATCATGAGTCCCTGGGTGACTGGCAGGCAAGGGCTGACCTGTTCACCTACCCATTACTATAACAAATAAACTTTATTGTGTTTGAGTCATTATACATTGTGGGATCTATTTATTACAGTAGTTGTCTATACCATGTAGGTTTTATTGTGTTCTTCAAGATGCTTCAAAATATTTTAACGTTACTCCGGTGGCTACAATAAAGAACCAAATACTTTTCTATCTGTTGGGACCTTTTCAAGACTACAGTGATATCCATAGTTGCCCATGTGTCTCCTGAAACAAAGCTCAGGCTCTAAGCTATCCTCAGAGTGTGCCTTGGTAATTCCCTTTTTACCCATCCTCATCTCTGCCCCTAGACTTCCTATCAGCATTTGGTCATTTATTTAACAAATACAATTTTGGGCATCTGTTATACACCGCCGGTGTTATAAGCATTGCTGAAAGTTATTGAACAAAATAAATCAAGTCCTACTTAGAGGTTCAAGGCTTTGAGGGGCCTCTTGGTCATCCACAGTAACTATCAGTGCAATCTAGAACCCTCCATGGACAATGTTTGTTGTGATAATTGAGTTTACTATATACTTGAAATATCCCAATGAAAGTTTTAAAAAAATTATGTCTAAAGTGGGTCACAAATTTGCCTTTCTTTGTAGAGTCAGTGAACAGAACACAACTGAACCTTGTTATTGTTACAACTGTATTACCCAGTGATATAGTAATACACCAAAGACCAACGAAACCTAGAGAATCGTTTGCCCTGTATGAAACAGCCTCAGATTGCTATGTATCTTGAATTCCTGAGTCTTCCTGTGAAAGTCTTTCCATTTCCTTCATTCCTGTGGAGTTACTGTTATTCTCCCACCAGAATCTCCTCACAGCTAGTAGAACTGAGAGTCCTTATTTTCGTACTGGAGTTCAGGTAAGGGTGACAGAGTGAGAGCGTGCATGGCTGTTGGAACCTTGATTTTGTGATGCTGCTTTGGCTGCTTAGGAACTTTCCCGCTCCTTTGTTGCTTCCTTTCTGAGTTTCAGGTAGTTGAATTGAATGGACATTTGGCTTTCGTACCTGAGCCAAAATCTTGCCTGATGCTTGCTTCATTGTTCTGCTTTCATCCCTTTGTAGAAATGTTCATACTTTGCAGAGAGGGAAATAGATTAATTGCTAGAAACTCTGTTAGATATGTGACTTTATTTAAAAAACAGAATATTTCAGAGAAATTTATTTATTTTTACATTTAAAAGATATTTTAATCAGAAAATGCTTTTTTTTTGGAGGGGGGGGAGCATGTTTATTAAGCCCTTAAGGGGCATGACACATTTTCCAACAGTGCTCAATAAATGAAATGTTAATTTGGGTATCCATCCACTTTTTAAAAATTTTTTGAATTGAAACATAGTTGAGTATACATATTTCAGAGAGATTTAGAGAAGTTTTGTTGTAGGGAAAAGTTGTAGTCCTCCCATGAGAACTGAAGACCGGAGAGCTGGCCTGGAGAAGGGAGGCTGGAGAGAGAAGCCCTTGGGCCTGAATTGAAGGGTGCCAGGAGGTATGTGTCGGGTGACGCTGAGGAGCACAGCTTTGCCTTAAAATTTTATGTGGGCCGGAAGCCAGACAGAAAGGATTTTGACTTCTCCAAGGGAACTGGGATAAATAACTGTGGTCTTGACTTAGGGGAGACACAAATAGTTGAACTAGAATGTGGAACTGTAGTTGACTCTAAAAACCTAATTTATGAATTACCTAGTGCCCAGACAAAATGACTAATAATTCCAGGACTGTAATTACCCACCTGCAGCCTTTATTTTTTTCCTCCAACTTTCTACTTTTCTGTATTTTACAAATCTTTAATAATGATTGTGCATTCCTTTTATCATAAAAAAATCCAATTAACTTAATTAGAAAAAAATTACCCACCAGGTGAAGGGAAGTTTCTCATTAATTCATCAGCAAACGTCACAGTCTGGCCCACAATCGGCCCACCATGGAATGGTTATTTTTGTGCTCTCAGTGGCTGGCTCTATGTGAGGGGAATTGGAGGGGAGGGAGGTAACAGGGAGAGGAAAGGGAAAGACTGTTTCTCAGAGTACTATCCATGGAAGACACACCCAAGGAACTCCCTTAGACTGGGAGCTGTGTGCATCACCACGTGGCTTTTGGTGATTTCAAGGGGAGCCAGAAAGGAAGGAAGCAGAGGTTCTGTTGTGGGTGGGGAAGGCTCTCTGAATGTCTGGTTTTGTCACTATATCCACTGTCACTGATGGCCTTACATTTGGAAATCTGGATTTGGTCCAAATGGGAGTCTGGAAGAGAATTCCAAAAATGCGCTGCCTGCCTCTGCTCTGTGTGGTTTTTGCAAGGGTGCCAAGGTTGATTGGCCAGCCCGGCGTCCCTCCTACCAGGGGACATGTTCCCTCTCCTGCTGATAGGCTTATTGCATAGGCTGGGTGAGTGGGTCAGCTTTGGTACTGACTGAGAGTTTACAAAACCATCAGCCTTTTTCTGGGTTAGACTCCATGCTGGTGTTTGGGTGTCCTGAGTAGAAACTCGGGAGGATCTGGCATCCTGTACTCAATGCAAATGTAATCATTAATTTTACTGTCATCTAAGGGAGTCAACATCATGTAATGAGTGGCTGTTCTGTGCCCATTAAAGAAATAAAGAATGCAATCATTGCCAGCCCAGTCTCCAAATGGAAGTGTCCCCGGAAGTGCAAGGCGATGCTGAGACTGGAACATCACACACCACGCACAGGGGAAAGAGGAATTTAGTCACAGCTCCCACTGAGATTCAGAGAACTGCAGATGAGAATTCAGGAGGCAATGGAAAATTAAATGCTTCATCACAAAGAAAAAAAATGTATCTGAAATTTGAAAGAATGCTTATGTTCTGAAAGAAGCACTCATGCAGGAGGTACATTTAATGCATGACATCTTTGCAATAATCATTCCATTATTGATTAACTTCACATTGAGTTTCTGCTAGTTAATTGTAGCCTTTTCCTGCTTCTGGCTCTGGTGTTTAAAGGCAAAATAGGCCCTTTGTTATGTTCTCTGAAGAACTATTTACACATTTTGATTTGGCAAAGAACAGCTCATTTTTCTGGGCCCTTCTGGCTTTTTTATTCCACATGGAATATGCAAGCAAAACGGGCTGTACTCTCAAACGGCAGCTAAATCCTAATAATCACTAAAGCATTTCTTGCCTTGCTCTTTTCAAATGGCTGTATTTTTTATAAACCAAGTCAATATTCTGCCTGAGAAAGGTCACTGTATAACGGTACATCTGCCTGCTATACCAACAGTCCCAGAACCACGAACCCCTCTGCACTGATCATTCAGCTTTGCAGACATCCTTATCTGGAATGTGGCTCTCTCCCCCAGAGAAGGGTCCCCACCATGGTGGGGGAAGAGAGGTTGTGAGCAAAGTCATTGGCCCCTTGGAAGATGCCCTGACCTCCCTAGGACTGAACTTTCAACCTCTTGAGCTGACAGTTAGTCGTGGATGCACAAATTTTGTTTGCGACTAATTGCAGCTTGTAAATGGAGCATTATGGCCCCAGAAAAGGAATCTGGACACAAGAAAGCCTGTCCGCTAATGGGCCTCCTCCCTGAGCCCTTCCCAACCTCTCAGGCCCTGGGCTTGTCTCCTTCATCAAGTTGAGAGCTAGAGAGCACAGCAGGAAACGCCTCTGCAAATCCTCTCCTCCGAATGCCAGGCTATTCTTAGCACCTTGTCACTCCTGCAGGAATTCCCACAGACTGACTTCCCAGAGCTGACTATTGTCTCCCACCCAGCAGCGGTGGCCTTTAACAGACCCAAGAACATACGCACAATCTCAAAGCACAAAACACTTTGCAGGCCATCCAGGAGGTGTTCACCAAGGAAACTACTAGAAGTTGAGAGGAGGAAAAGCAGAGGCAAGTTGGGAGGGTAGAATAAGATTTTCCAGCAGATTGACTACTTATGTTTAGTTTTACAAAGCAGATACACTTTGCAATTGACAAATAAGCCCTAGAGTGCCATAGAACATGAAGCCACATTTCCTTTTGCTGGAGGCAGGACTGAGTAAGCTCTGAGCATCTCTCTGATGGCACAGCTGGTTGCATGTGGGAATCACGGTCAGCTGTAAGACAAAAGGGGTAGCCAAGGGTAACTTCTTTGTTTTCTCTAATGGTTTCATTGGACTGAGGTGGTAGCTAATATCATCTTGTCTCTTTAGACCATGAAAAGAACATAAGGAACTCTGTGAAAGTGTGGACTGAGCTTTCCAGGCAAGCATCATATTGTTCTCAGTTAATCAAATTTGTCAAATTGTTCCCAGTGCCTTAGAGCTAAAGGATGATGCTTAGGATCACAGTAAACAAATCCCCAGCCATCTGCTCTGACAGCTGTTGGACCTTGAGCAAGAACTTGTACCCATGGAGTCTTTTGAGAGCCCTTAGGCACGGGGATGGACAAGAACGGTTCAACCATCAAGTGGCCAAAGGTTAAAACTACTAACAGCCCTGGGAAATGTATACCCAGCTAGAGGTGTCCCCAGGAATGAGCTACGTGAGCAAAACTACCCCTTTGCTCATCAATGTCCAAACACCCCAGATTCTGTGTCCTCTGGATATTTTCTCAATACTTTCAGCCTAGCCTTAAAAATCAATTCAGTTAGTGAACTGCTTAGTTGAAACTGAACACATCTATTGATGCTGAAACAAGAGCTGTGCATTTCCAGCCAATTTAAAGAAATCTGCTTGGATGATCTGTTCAATTCTGTGCCTTTCAAGTGAGAAGGCTCAGAGGATTAGCTTGCAGTTGCAGTAAATTATTTCTGTGAAAGTTGTTTGCCTCTAACAAGTCAGTTTTTGTGTGCCAATTTCATTAGGCCAATTGGGTTTTATAAACGACATTAGAATAGAATGACCAAGCATCCCAGTTATCCTGAGACTCTCTTGGTTTTAAAACCAAGAATTCTGCATTCTGTGAAACCTCTCATTCCTGGACAAACAGGAATGGTTAGTCACTCTAACACGTCATTTGCCCTCCAAGTCAAAATGTCCTACTGGGCTTGAAAGTGTAGCAATGTAGTAAACTCTAGAGCTTTTGAGTTTAAAGTCCTAGTGGGGTACAGATTGTAAAGGGTTCTTCTGAAAGTGGTGAGCATCTTCCCTGGGGAGGTTGGTTTGTTTTGAAATCACTCAAGAGTAAAGAGCCCGTTTGTGACATCTGGCAAGTGGGGGATCTCAGCATCCAGGTACACCATGCTGAATCACCACACTTGGGCATTTAATAGCTAGCAATCTTTCTTCCATGTCCTCAATTTCTGATACAGAAAAAAATGCCACGCAGATTTTTATAAATGTTTTCTTGGGACATTTATATTTCCACTTGTACACGTTTATGTGCTTGGGAAACATCATGTGAAAAGAAGATATGATAGAAACATTTAAATTGAGTAACCCTCTCTTCGTTTTTAGGAGATCAAAGTAATTTTGTGCATTATCATTTATCCATATCTAAACCTTTATACTTGGCTTCATTTATTCCACTCTCAGTTCGACCTAAGTCAGTGTTTTGTAAACTTAAATGTGCCAATGAGTCACCTGGGGACCTTGTTAAAATGCAGATTCTGATTCAGTATGTCTGGGTTGGAGCCTGAGATTTTGCATTTCCAGCAAGCTCCTGGGTGAGGCTGATACTGCTGGTCCAAGGGCCACACTTTGAGTAACAAGGTTCTGGGTGAATGTACCTAAATTTTCTTTACACTTAGGAAATGTCTAAACAGAGGGAAGAAAAAATATTTTCAAGGGAGTGGAAAGAGAAATTGTGCCTTATATCCTCGAGAATAATGCCTTTTGAAACAGAGGATAGCATGTGCTTTAACGCGCAACACAAATGCAATTAGAATTGACCCAAAACATCAAAGCACCTGGGAAGGGAAGGCAGAGGAAGGAAGTAGAAGGGACTAGGGCAGGGCATGGTGACACAGAGGATAGCATGTGCTTTAACGCGCAACACAAATGCAATTAGAATTGACCCAAAACATCAGAGCACCTGGGAAGGGAAGGCAGAGGAAGGAAGTAGAAGGGACTAGGGCAGGGCATGGTGACGGCAGCCGCTGTGGCTGCAGAGAGCCCATTCTTTTTCAAAGTACCTCTGCTTTCCTGTCCTTCTACCACTCCCTTTCCTGGACACATAGCCAGGGATTTCCTTCCCACAGGCTGCTGGAAGTGTAAGCACTTTTGGTATAAGGCAAGGAAATGTTTTGTTTTCTTTCAATTGGTTGTGAGAACCATACGAAAATATCCATTAAAGATGAAAAATGAAACATGTGCTGAAAAGCGTACCAATCTTTTCATGTTGGTTATAGTTTATTGTGTTTCTGAAGACACAAAAACAGATAATGAAATGCATAAGTAAGTAGAAGAGGAAATATCATTAAGTCAAATGCCTGACAGGAAATGGATTACACTAAATCACGCACAGTTCCAATAGTGTTTTACAATAAAGTTAATGCAATTCAAGGGATTTCTATTGCTCACGCAACCCTGGTTAACGAGATGACACATTTAGGGACAGAAAAGGAATTCTGGGATTAAATGTTTTAGTTAGTTAAGAGCAAAATGTATGTGACTCAGAAAGGGATGCGATGTTGTTCCTCAAATTACATCCATCAGTCATGACCTCAGGAGAGTTTGCATCCTTTTCCCTGAAGAGCAGCCTCAAATGTGGGTGATTACATGGTCACTAAGCACCAAAGAAATCCTCCAATGTATGTTTGTGTTCCATGGAAAATGTATAGCCACGGTGTTAACCAATGTGACCTGTACTTACTGCTCTTACGGGGGTTTCAGGCTGAAATAGAAAACCCTTTTTTCTTACAGGTCATTAAAGCAGAAGTGGCCCAAATTATGCTCCATGTTTCTCTGCCTTTCTACAAAGAAGGAACATGTAATTGGAATAAATCGATTTCAATATTTTTTCCTTACCTAGGAGCTTGCCTCTGTTTAATTGTCTCCCTTCTTTTGGCATTGAACAGCGGGTTTCTCTATGTATTTTGGTATGATGTCCTCAGAGGCCCTTTTAGATTGTGAAATCCCAGGGAGTGGAGCTGTTTATCTGCTCACCACCAGGACAGGTGGTCCCTCGCCTGGCAGCCACTAGTCCAATTCTTTAGAAAACTCTGGTGCTGCTCCTTTGTCTCCAAATGGATGAAAATCTAAAATCTCTCTGCTACATTGTAGGCTTGATTTCCTCTCCTTTTCCTTGATGTGGGTGTGTGGGGGCTGATGGAGGGAAGGACAGCAGAGAAACCATGAAGGAGGATGAGTTTTATTCTTCTGCTCCCACCACCTTCATGATCACAACGCCTGTTCAGACCCATGCACCCACCTCTAGACATTGTCCCATCTCATCAAGTCGCTATAGATTGGACACTGTCACCAATGGAGAGCACAGCTCACAGGCAATAGGACCATTTTTAAGTGTCCTGCTTGTCTACTTTTCTTGAATTTGCTCAGACAGTTGCACAGATTTACATGATCATTCCATTGATACTCACTTGCAAGCTTTACCTGACAACCACCTTTCTCTATTTAACATCATAATTTCCCTCCACTTTTTCCTGATCTCCATCGATGTATTTCTCACAACTGCCCAGTTCCATCCGACTCTGTGCTCTGTGTTTTGAGGGCATTTGGGCATTCATCCATTCATTCATTGAACAAATATTTGAGTGACTTCTATGTGGCAGACACTGTAGTAGGTGCTGGGGTGCAACATCAAGCAACACAAAGTTCTTGTCTTCTTTCATTCCAGCAGTGGGGTGGAGAGACAGTCAACAAACAACCAAATAGATAAGTGCTATATTGGATGGTAGTAAGTTCTAGAGAGAACCTATAAGGTAAGGAAGATGGGTGTACAGCAGGGGGTTATAGGTGTTGCTCTTTTACATGGTCAGGGAACCCCCCATTCAGGACTACCACTTAGGGTTGTACCTGGTACAACTCCAGGGGTTGCCTCTCCCCTCATTGTTGTTAGACACCGTGTAGTTGTCAGATTTTTCTGGTGGATAGTATCAAAGTATTTCATGAAGATCTCTTTTTTCTAAATTGT
>NW_007737645.1:0-1053 GCF_000696425.1 Galeopterus variegatus | reverse complement strand
GTTGGGCAGCTCCAAGTTTCTGGAAGGTTTTTCTTGTACAAGGCTGAAATCTTTCTCTCTTTTACCCATTCTGTGCTCTGGAGCTAAGCTGGCCAGAAGAGGCAGTGTCACTGTATTTGTTAAGAGTATGGGCTCTGGAGCCAGATGGTCTAGATCAGAATCCAACTTGTTTGTGACATTAAGCAAGCTGTGCCTCAGTTTCTCATAAACAAGATAATACATCTGAAGGACATGGTACAAAGAAGGTGCTCAAAAAATGGTGGCCATAATGATTAATCTTGCATATTGATATGAATGTGAGAACCTGCCTTATATTTGAACACAGCTCTCATGGGGCTCTGCTTTTCCTGTTATTTTCTATTTTCATTAAGTTCTATAGCCCCCACATGACTCTGGGAGGAATTATCAATGAAATTATCAAAACCAAAGGGCCTAGGGTTTGCCTTGGGTCAATAAGGAAAGGGGAATTACTGATTACTGGTTTTGGGCTCAGGTAGCAAGAAAACTGTTGTTGGTTCTCTGGCATTTGGAGGTTGACCTTATCTCAAATATTGATCCACAAGCCCCCTTTCACTTCGTAAGTAGTATTTCAAGATGTAGTGAAGTAGTTTGATTGAGAAGCTAGGTNGCAGGTGGTGGGAGGTGAGGTTGGGGTGGAGGACAGCAGATCACAGAGGGGCTTGGAGACCCTTGTAAAGGCTTTGTCTTTCATTTCAATGGAAACAGAAAGTCAGTGAAGGGTTTTGAATTGAGAAGTGACATGACCTGATTTACATATTTTAAGGATCCCTCTGACTGCCATGTGGAGAATGGGGAGACAAGAGTACAAGAAGATAATGATGAGGCTATTGCAATTATCCAGGTGAAATAAGATGGTGGGTTGACCCAATATGGTATGAGTGCAAGTGGGAGGAAATATGAATTCTAGATGTATTTTGGGGGAGAAGACTTGTATATGATTCCTGAGATGCTCTGGCTTCTTGTGCAATGTGATGAGATTCCCTCTCTTGCATATCAGATCTATTTTAACAATTAATATCCTATAGAAAGAAT
>NW_007737644.1:27816-51030 GCF_000696425.1 Galeopterus variegatus | reverse complement strand
GTATATTGACAAAATAAAAATTTAATGAAAAATAAATAAATAAATAAATAAATAAATAAAAGAAATACAGTTTGACTCCTTTCCTGAATCAGCAAAGATATTTGCCCATTTTTTGCAATAGTAACTGTTCTTTGAGGGATGGAACAAAAATCTCAACTCACAGCATTTCAAGCAGCCATGCCATTAGACAATGACAACCCTTAGTACTCCACTTGAGTCAAACTTAGCTCTCTAGAGTAAAAAGGCTTATGCTTTCACAGAAATTTGAGATCACGTTAAAAGTAGAATGTGAAATAACTGAAAATAAACTTGATATATTTATTGTATTATTTTTACAGTTGTGTGCACTTTGGGAAAATAAAGCTTGTATCACAGTTGAAATTAAAATTTTGAAATACAGTTTTGTTTTGTTTTTTAACTAATAGTAAGTACAGAACTGATGGTGCTGCAAAGAATTGAATTTTGATATGCCCACAGAAAGTCTCAGAGCAGAGCCACCAGAAAACAGTAGAGAAAGGACAAAGCTCTAGTCACTTGCAGCAGGAGAAGCAGTTGAAGAGGGAGGTGATGTTGTACTGTAGCTGTCTCAAGTCTCCTCACTAGGCACTCCTTATAACCATCTCTAGCCTGTTGTTCATAAGCTATGTCTATGGGCCTGGACAGGTAGAATTATGGAATCCTGTTGGTTTCCCAGCAACCACATTCTGGAATTAACCAAATGGATTATGATGCTTCAGGTGTTCTGCTGTCCCCAAAATTCTTCTCCCCTCCATTTTCTATTTTTCAACAGTTTTATTGAGGTATAATTCATATACAAAGAACTGCACATATTTAATGTGCACAATTTGATGAGTTTAGACATGTGCAAACACCTGTGACACCATCACCACAGTCAAGGTAATAGCCATATCCAGCACCTCCCAAAGTTTCCTTGTACCCCTTTTCTTTTTGTTGTTGTTATCACAGCTGTGGTAAGAACACTGAACATGAGATCTACCCTTTCAGCCAACTTTGAAGTGTACAATACCATACTGTTAACTCTAGGCACTATGTTATATCAATATCTAGAACTTTTTATCTAGCATAACTGAAACTTTATACCCTTTGAACAACAACTCCCCATTTTCTCCACCCTCCCAGTCCCAGGCAACCACTATTGTATTCTCTGCTTCTATGAATTTGACTATGATAGATACATCATATATGTAAAAATCATGCAGTATCTTATTTCTGTGACTGGATCATTTAATTTAGCATAATGTCCTCTAGATTCATCCATGTTCTTGAAAATGGCAGGATTTCCTTTTTTTTTTATAGGACAAATAATATTCCATTATATGTATGCACCACATTTTCTTTATTCATCCATCTGTCCATAGACACTTTGGTTGTTTCTATATTTTGTCTATTGTAAATAATGCTGCAATAAACAGGGGATTACAGATATATCTTCAAGATCCTGATGTTAATTCTTTTAAATATAAACTTAGAAGTGGAATTGCTGGGTTACATGGTAGCTCAAATTTTAATTTTTGGAGGAATCCCCACACCATTTTCCATAGTGGCTCCACCATTTTACATCCTCACCAACACTAGCTGTCTTTCTTTTTTTGTTGTTTTTTCATAATAGCTATTCTAACAGATATGAAATTTTATCTCATTGTAGTTTTAATTTGCATTTTTCTAATAATTAGTGATGTTGAGTATCTTTTCATATCCCTGTTAGCCATTTATGTCTTCTTCAGAGAAATTTTTATTTAGGTCCTTTGCTCATTTATAGTTGGATTATTTCCTTTTTCGCTATATATTTGTAGGATTTTCTTATATTTTTTGATAATTAACCCTTTTATCAGGTGCAGTCTGTTTTTCATATCCATGGGTTCTACATTCATGGATTCAAACAATTGCAACTGGAAAATATTAAAAAAATATTATAATGAACATGTACAGACTTTTTTCCTTGTCATTATTCCCCAAACAATATAGTATAACAAATATTTTAATAGCTTTTACATTGTATTAGGTATTATAAGTAATCTAGAATAATTTAAGTAATCTAGAATAATTTAAAGTATACAGGAGGATGCGCATAAGTTATATGCAAATACTACACCATTTTATGTCAGGGACTTGCATATCTACAGATTTAGTTATCCATGGTAGGTCCTGGAATCAATACCCTGCAGATACAGAAGGACAACTGTGTACAGGTGGCAAATATTTTCTCTCATTTCATAAGTTACCTTTTAATTATTTCTCTTGACACACAGAAACTTTTATTTTACGTAGTACTGCTTGTCTAATTTTTCTTTTGTTGCCTGTGCTTTTGATGTTATATCCATGAAATAATTGCCAAACCAATGTCGTGAAGCTTATCCCCTGTTTTCTTCCAAGAGTTTTACACTTTTGAGTCTTATGTTTAGGTCTTTAATTTATTTTGAGTTGAATTTTGCATTGGCGTAACATAGGGACCTAATTTTATTTTTTTACATGTGGATATTCAGTTTCCTAAAACCAATTGTTGAAGAGACTATCTTTTCCCCATTGTGTGTGTTTGGCATTTTGTCAAAGATCAGTTGACTAAATATGCTTGTGTTTATTTCTTAATTCTCTATTTCACTGGTCTACATGTATGTCTTTATGCCTGTACCATACTGCTTTAATTACTGTAGCTCTGCAATATATTTTGAAATCAGGAAGTATAATGCCTCCAGCTTTGTTCTTCTTTCTCAAGATTACATTGGCTCTTCAGGGTCTTTTGTGGTTCCATTCAAATTTTAGGGGTTTTTTATTCTGTAAAAAAAATGTCTTTGGGATTTTGATGAAGATAGCAATGAATCCACAGATCATTTTGGGTAGTATGACATTTCAGCAATGTAAAGTCTTCTAATCCATAAATATGGGACATTTATCCATTTATTTATGTCTCCTTTAACTTATTTCATCAATATCTTTTAATTTTCAATATAGAAGTCTTTCACCTCCTTTGCTAATTCCTAAGTATTTTATTTTCTCATGTTATCAAAATTGGGATTTTCTTAATTTCCTTTTCAGATGGTTTGTTGTTAGTGTGTGAAAACTCAACCAATATTTTTATGTTCAGTTAGTATTCTGCAACTTTACTTAATTCGTTTATTAGTTCTAACAGATTTATTGTGGAGCTCTTGGGGTTTTTTTATACATAGGATCATGTCATCTGCAAGCAGACGGCTTTGCTTGTTTCTTTCCAATCTGAATGCTTTTTACTTCTTTGTATTGCCTGTTGCTCTGGCTAGAATTTTCAATACTGTGTTGAATAGAAATAGAGAGAATTGCCATCCTTCTTTTGTTTCTAATTTTAGACAAGAAACTTTCAATTTATCACCACTGAGTATGATGTTAGATGTGAACTTGTCATACATGGCCTTTATTGTGTTGAGGGACTTTCCTTCTGTTCCTAGTTTGTTGAACATTTTGTTATATACTTTCTTTTCATCTATTGAGATGATTATGTGATTTTTAACCTTCAATCTGTCAATGTGGTAAATTATATTTATTGACTTGCATATGTTGAACCACCCATACATTCCAGGGATAAATTCCTTTTGATCATGATGTATGGTACTTTTTACATCTTGTTAAATTAAGTTGGCCAATATTTTGTTGAAGATTTTTGCATCTGTGGGCATCAGGGACATAAGTCTGTAATTTTCTTTTCTTGTGGTGTCTTTGTCTTGTTTTAGTATCAAGGTTATTCTTGTTCATAAAATGATTTTGAAAGAGTTTGCTCCTCTTCAATTTTTTGGAAGATTTTGAGAAAGATTTACGTTAATTCTTCTTTAAATGTTTGGTAGATTTCTCTAGTAAAGACATTTGGTCCTGAGCTTTTCTCTGTTGGGAGATTTTTGATTTTTGGTTCAACTTGCTTACTTGTTTTTGATCTGTTCAAATTTTCTATTTCTTTATAATTTAATCTTGGTATGTATCTAGAAAGTTTTTGTAGGTTATCCAATTTTTGGTATAAAATTTCTAGAGTAGTCTCTTACATTCCTTTTTATATCTGTAGCATCAGTCGAAATGTCACCTTTCATTTCTGACTTCATTTATTTGTGTCTTTTTTTTTTTCCTCTCAGTTATTTTAGCTAAGGATTTGTCAATTTTGGTTGTCTTTTTAAAAAATCAGCTATTGGTTAACTTGATTTTTCTATTGTTTTCTTAGTCTAATTTATTTGTGTTCTAATCTTTGTTATTTACTACCTTCTATTAACTTCCAGCTTAGTTTGTTCCTCTTTTCTAGATCCTTCAGGAGTTAAGTTAGATTGTTTACTTAAGATTTTTTTTAATGTAGATGTTTATCACTATAAACTTACCTCTTAATATTGCTTTTGCTACATCACATAAGTTTAGTAGGTTGTGTTTTCAATTTTATTTGCCTCAAGATATTTTTTAATTTTCCTTTTGATTTCATTTTTGGCCCATTGGTTATTTAGGAATGTATTATTTAATTTCTATATATTTGTGAATTTTCCAATTTTCCTTTGATTTCTAGTTTTATTTCATTGTGGTTAGAAGAGATACCTGATATGATTTTAATCATCTTAAATTTTTTAAGTCTTGTCATGTCACCTACCATGTGATCTATCCTGGAGAATGTTCCCTATGTGCTTGAGAAGAATGTGTACTCTGCTGCTATTAGACGGAATGTTCTGAATATGTGTTAGGTCCATTTGGCCTATAGTTTTCCTCAGATCCAGTTTCTTTATTGAGTTTCTCTATAGACATTCTATCCATTGTTGAAAATGAGGTATTGAATTCTCCTTCTATTCCTGTCTTGCTGTCTTTTTCTCCCTCAGTTCTGTCAATGTTTCCTTTGTAAATGTAGATGCTCTGATGTTGGGTGCATATTTATTTATAATTGTTAAGCTTTCATGATGAATTTATTCTTTTATCATTGTATAGTGTTCTTCCTTGTCCCTTGTGACAATTTTGACTTATAGCCTATTTTATATCACACACACACACACACACAGACACACACACACACACCAGGACCTGAACCTGCTAGAACCTCACTCTAGGAATTCCCAACGTCCAGAACTGTGAGAAAATAAATTTATGTTGTTTAAGCCACCCAATCTGTGGTCTTTTGTTATGGCAGCCTGAGAAGACTAATATAATGGTAAAAAAAATTTGCGTAAACATTAATATATTATAAATAGAGTATATAACCTCCAAATCAGAAAATAAGAAAAACCTCGAATAAGAAAACAATATACAAATAAATGCAGGAAAGGTAAATAAATCACAAGAGGACAAGAAAAGAGAGAAACAAAGCATACCAAAGTAAAACATTATAAAAAAAAAATCCAAGATCATAATTACAATAAATGGAAGTGAAATAAACAAGAAGTTTACTAAATTAAAAAACAAGTTAGTGTTTAACATTTGGAAAAATAATTCAGATATACTCTTAATAAGGGGTATAATAATTAATATATACCCCAAAAAGCATTAAGTACTAGTCAAATACCAAAATATAATAATATCAAGCGATACATAATTTGAGAAAAGAAACCTTCCACTAAGGCAGAGTTCTTGACCTTGACATTACTAACATTTGGGGGGACTGTACTGTGCAACATAGGATGTTTACAAACATCCCTAGTCTCTACCAACTAGAGGCTAGTTGAACCCCCATCTAGCTGTCACAACTAAACATCTCTAAACACTGAAAAACGAGAGCATCACTACACGGAATGGCATTCCTGGCCTGTCGACATTACTTTACTCACTCCGTGAAGAAGAAAAACAGCTCCTCTGAATAGAAAGCTCGGCAGAAAGAACCGTGCCTGTTAGGCTCTTGACTCCCTTTCTTCTGGGATCTGACTGCCTTTCCACATGCAGAGAGTATTCTCTTTGATTTTCTGCACCACATATGTATAGGTTTTGCCAATGCTGCTTATAATTGGGTGGGAAACTTAACTCAGGAATATAACATAAAATAATCTTAGCTAACATACTGAGTTGAATTTTCCAACCTCATCCTTACCAGCAAGAAGTGTGATATTTTGATCTCCATATATATCCGACTACCATGGCTATCTCTCACTGGGTTTCATCTCAGTGAAAACGAGCATTTGTAATGCCCTAAAACTCAACCAAAATGAGTCTCCTCATTAATGTCATTGCTGATAATCTTAAAAATGAGGAAACTGCACTTTTGAAGATTAATTATTTTGCCCATGATTATATTAGAATAAGAAGTAGAGACGGAATTTAAACACAGGCCTGACTGGCTCCAAGGCCCATGCTTTTATGGTTAATTTAAATACAATTTTGTTACTCTCTTGCTTAATATTATTCAGTGGTTCCCTTTAACAATCTTTTATTCATTAATTCAAATATTTAAGTGCCTAGTCTGTGCCATGCTTTGGGTATAAAACAATGAATAAGATAGATACAGCCTCTACTCTAATGATGTTCAAATACAGTGTGAGACGCAAAGAAGTGACACTTAAAATAAAATGTTGGCTTGAAATAGAGGGTGAATACGTACAGAAAGAGAATCTAACCTCAGCATGGGTGATAGAAAGCTCTGTAGAAGAAGTGATATTAATTAATGGACAGACAGGGTAAAGGCAATGGGGTAAGTGTATGTAAAATGTATGCAAAGACTCCAAAGTCTGGAAGGTCATGGCATGTTATCTCAGTCTGATTACAACTAGAGTAAAAGAGAATTGAAGGGATTTGGCTAGGGAGAGAAGCAAGGCCTAGATTAAGAAATAATTTGTTAGCCATGTTTAGGAGTTTGGGCTAAAATCTCGGCATATAGGAAGTCATAAAATATATTTTAAGCAAGATGGAGAAATTATTACATACACATTTTATTTAAAAGATCCATCTGGCTAAGGTAGGAGAGAGAGAGAAGAAAAAAATGTTTAAAAACCCAGTCTAGCCAGAAGCCTGCTCCATCATCTATGAACATGAAGGGATCTGAACAAGGTGGTGGCAGTGGGATAAAGAGAAATGACAGCAGTCTGAACAAACTTAAATAAGGGGAGCTTGCGAGGAAGGGGTCTAGGAGTGAAGAATGACTCGCAGGATTCTGGATGGATGTTGCCTCTATCCACATAGATAGAAATATAAGAGAAGGACTGCGCTGGGGAAAGTGGGGCATTAGGGGAAGCCTGGGAGCTCATGGCTTCAGTCTACATTGAGATTTAAGTGCTTTGGGGACATTTAAATGAATATGACAGAAAATCAGTAGGATACCAACTTTCTATTCAACAATGATTTTTTTGAGCAGCTGCTGTGCATCACACTCTCTGTGCTTGGCACTTTGGGTTCAGTACAAAATAAAGCATGCTTTCTACCTGCCCTCATGATTCTTACCATTCATTAGGGAATATACATCTAGAACAACTAATTACAAGTGTAGCGATGCCTGATATAAAAGAGAAGTATGAAAATGTGGAGGCACGTAACCTAATTTGAAGGTATCAAAAACGCCTCCTTAAAAATTAATGTGGAAGAAAAAAATGCACTATGTCTGAAATGAGATGTGTAATTTACAAATAAATGTCAGGCCTACTTGCCATGCTTTATTTTAAGTTTATTTTTATAACATGACATATCAAACTGGCAAGGTATTTGCATAAGCTAATTTTCTCATTGCAATTTACTTATTTCCTAAGTTTTTGTATACATCAAATTTTTTCTTGAATGACTTCTATGAGCCAGTAGTACAGTTATGATGGACTATGAAGGATATAATACAAGTAGTGAAAGATGAGATTAATTGAAGCTAAATTATTTGGGCTTTGATTTTGAATTTAGCTGTTGACCTTGATCAGACAGACACTGCAGAGTTATGCAAAGTCTATGAGCTGGTAATTTTCATGGTCATAACTCTGCCATAGAAAGATTAATTTTCAAAATCTTTCCTGATGAGCACGTGCTGGCATTAAGGTATTTTAATAATTTTTAAACCCATATCCATCTCACACTCTTGTGTGATGTTGTTGTAGGTACCTATGGTCTAATATTTTAAGCATAAATTATCCTCCCACATTCCTTACAAATTTGATCATTGAATTCAGTAAATGCATTAACAGTGTTTGTCATGAAAGTATAAATTTAATTGTACTATCAACATTCATGTGGAGGTTTTGTAATAAAATACAAGAAGTATAATCAAAGGGGTGGTAAGTTTTCCAAAATTTTCCTCCCCTATTCAGTGCTCATTGGGATATCAAGTCAAAATAAGGACTTCGCTTTGTTGTTTTCTGCCCCAGCTAATTAACTATAATTCCTTTATTTAAAAATATGCACAAGACCTTGGAATCTGTTATAGCACTTCTTATAAACACTGGGGATAATGGGAAAGCTGAAGACTGCATTTTTCCATATGTGGTATACAAATGCATGATTTTTAGGGTTCTGCATGAAGTCCTTGAGAGGCCTAATTTAGACCCTTCAGGGTTTATAGGTGATGCTCAAGGTCATAAAGTACAATAACTCATTAAGACAAGCAAGGATGAGAGATCTCTCAGACAAGAGTGGCAGCTGTCTGCATCCTGTCAATAACCATATGGGCAGGGTAGATAAACTATGGACATAGTGATAAGAGTAGGATGGTATAGGTGGAGGAGAGTTGGGAAGTTTGAAATCACACAAAACCTTTATGAAATCCTTGCTCTCTAATCAGACTAAAGCTGACATTTTCTTGACTTCATCTAATAGCACTGAGGATGATTTAGGGGAACTTAAATTTCTTAACCTCCTGTATTCTTCATTTAATAATCCAGGACATAGGAATCCCTGGTTATAGAAAAATTGGTTCTCTAGCCATGGAATTAAGGAAATTACTATTTTTGTCACCTGTATGATTTATTTAAATTTTATGCAACAAAGCTATGCTTCTTTAATAAACAGGAGAGAAATTAATTAATTTAAGATCCCCTCTATCACTTAGCATATATAAATATTTCAACAGAATCAAAATTATCTACAAGTTTTTTAAGGCTCTTATAATGTTAATAAATTTCTAGGGAGCAACATATTATCTTTTTAATAGTTTAAAATCATAGCCTGGACAGAGTCTGCCATGACTAATATAAATGAAATAGAAAGCACTTTGGGAGCATTGTTAATAGAATTTTTTACCTTGGGGGAAAAATGCCACAGGAAAAAAATTAAATGGTAGTCTACATCATCATCCAATTATTGGTATTAGAACTCTCCATTTGACCGAACATTATAAAATCTTATTTGTGTTATAAAATGTGATAAATTATCTGGATATGCAGAGACCCAGCCTAACTCTATAATGAAACAATTACCAGACAATGGAGTTAAAGACTACTGATCAACAGAAATGGTCTATTTTTAGAAGACCTATAAAAAGCAGAATAACAACACAGTTTGTACATTTATAATGACAATGTTAAGATCTAATACTTCAGTGAATTTACAAAGTTCTAATTTTTGTCTTCAGCTCAGCTTTTATGCATCATCTTATTTAATCTTCACTAAAATCATGTGAAGTTATTTATACCCTTTCCATCTCATACATGTGGAAACTGAGGCTTAGAATGAAAGAATAACTTGCCCAAAGTTGCACGAATAGTTTAAGAGCAGAGAAGGGACTTAACCCAAGCTCTATCTAATTCTTCATCCTATTACTTAAACCACTATTATCACTAAAATTTGTGTGGTATGTTGGTGGATCAAAAAAATATAAGCTTTATTTACCATTATTTGTGATAAAAATCCATTCATAATTGATTGTTGACATTTCAGTGACTGATGAATTAGATAATTACAAAATGCTTATAAAATATTGAGCAGATTCTCTACAATTTATATGTTCACATATTAATGTGTTCATAAGTCAATCATTTCTCTGCTTCTTTGCTCAACCCATTCATATTTTCCAAGTGACTTTCTATGATATTCCAATATTATTCCCTTTCTTTTTTTTTTTTTTTTTTTTTTTTTTTTTTCGCTGACCCAGTTGCCCAAGGAAATGGCAGGGTGGGGTAAGGTGGAGAGAAAAGGTGGTTACCTACATACTAGTAAGAAAAGCTGTTTAGTGGAGTAGAGCTGGACTATCAATGTCCTTTTAGCAAGAGGCTTTAGTACTAATTTAGTCTACCCCTAGCATTTGGATCTTTGTCCCTGATTGGGCATCATCCACTTTGGAGCTTTTTTTTTGGTCTTTTTTTTTTTGTGACTGGTAAGGGGATCGCAAGCTTGGCTTGGTGTTGTCCGCACTGTGCTCAGCCAGTGAGCGCACAGGCCATTCCTATATAGGATCCGAACCCGTGGCAGGAGCGTCGCTGCACTCCCAGCACTGCACTCTCCCGAGTGCGCCACGGGGTCAGCCCATTATTCCCTTTCTTGATCATATAATAGCTCTAACCCAGAGTTCTTAACCTTTTCTTGAAAATACACCCCTTCAAAAAGTTGTATAAAGCTCTGGGTCATCTCCATTGATCCTCAAATGCACATGCAAACATAAAAACTCAAGATTATTTGATGGGGTTCACTGGTATCCTGAAACTAGAATGACCATAAACCTGTTTTTCCCAGGATGATCCAGTTTATAATTGTTGCCAGTGTCCCAAATGACTGTAGTAGTGTCCTGGTTAGAACAGTAAATGATATGGACTCTCTACCTAAAAACCACTCCTATTTAAAATATTATATTTCCATTCTTATTTTTTTTCTTTTTTTTAGTGTAATTTTGTTAATATTATTTTTTATATTCTAGGATATTCTTGTGGAACAGTTGGGAGGGAGGAGTAGAGGGGAAAGGGGTAGGAAATGGGATGGAAGAAGGAGGAAAGAGGGGCAGAATTGAGGCCTGTGGCACCACCCTCATTCCCATGGGAGAGACCACAGGGGTTTCCAGTGGTGTCTTGGTCATTGCCAGGCTGGGTGCAGATGTCAAGGGGTGTGACAAAAGCCCTCTCCCTCCACCGTCCCAGCTTGGGAACCAGGGCCCTTCTTGCTGTGGCTTGGTGGTCGTTGCTGAGCTGGTTGCACGTGTCGGGAGGCATAGCCAAGGCCCAGGCCCCCCACAGATCCAGATTGTTTTTGCCTTTATTTTCCTGTCATTATTGCCTATTGGTGTAAGTTGAAGATGTGAACAATGGACAAACGTCAATGAGGATGAAAAGATAAGTACCTGAAATCATCATCCAGGTTGTTAGACTCTTCTTCACATTGTTTTCCCTCTCTGTCAATTTTTTAAGTATCTTAGTATTATGGGCTGTGTTGTGTGCCCTCAAAACTCATACGTCAACTCCTAACCTCCAGTACCTCAGAATATGATTGTGTTTGGAGTTAGGGTCTTTATTTAAATAGGTAATTAAGTTAAAGTGAAGGCATTAGGCTGGGCCATAATCCAGTAAAACTGGTGAACTTATAAGAAAGGGAAATTTGCACCCAGATTTGTACAGAGAAAAGAAGATGTGAAGAGACAGGGATAAGAAGCCATCTATAGGACAAAGAGAGTGACCTAAGGAGAAACTAATCCTGCCCACACCTTGATCCCAGACTCAAACTCCAGAATTGTGGGAAAATAAATTTCTGTTGTTTAAGCCACTCAGTCTGCGGTACTTTGTTAGGGCATTTCTAGCAAACTAATATACTAATAACTAATAAACTAATAACTGATATTTACATCTCCCATTATGAATGCAGTTATGAAAATTCTCTAGTTAGACAAGTATAACCAAAACTAAGCATTGAACTGGATGATCAGGATTAGACAGTACTTTTTTTTTTTTTAAATTAAAGTATGAAATTACTCCCCTCATTTCCTGGGCCTCAGAACTTATACCTGATGTGATACTGAGGATGAAATGTTTCAGGTATAATGAGAATTAGCTTTTGAAATGTCTAATAATACTACAGAAGAAGTATGGTGAAACACTTTTCAGTGCTAACTTCAAATAAGAAGTGACTTCTTACCAACAAAGAAGATTTTTTAAATAGAACTATCATAAACCTGTGAGCAAAGGATACCGATCAGGGCAGAAAAAACTCAGCCTGCCCAGAGCACATAGAGAAAACTCAGGAACAAAGAGCTGGTTTCCTGCAGACATTCTAGAGATCAGCCAAAGTGCAGGTATATAGCATTTTGAAAACTATATTGGAATGCAGTAAAATCTTTCTTATAAATTAATTTCAAAAATTACTGTACTAAAAGAAAAATTTCCTGTAATGATTGTTCTTATGTTAAGCAAATGTAAATACAGAGGCCGAAGATGAATCCAGTTCAGATTGTACTGGTTAAGATTTATCATTAATTCTGGGCCGGCCTGGTGGCGCACTGCTACAGTGCGCCGCTTGGGAGCGCGGTGGCGCTCCCGCCGAGGGTTCGGATCCCACATACAGACCGGTTCCCGCTCACTGGCTGAGCAAGGTGCGGGCGTGATGCCAAGGGTTGCAATCCCGTTGCTGGTCCCGGTCCGGTACGGGCACGACACTGAGGGTTGTGATCCATTGCCGGACACGAAAAAAGACAAAAAAAAAAAAAAGATTTATCATTAATTCTAAGTTAGGGGGAGCTGCGACTGATGACAAATCTATTATATTCATATATTCCTGAAAATTCCAAGAAACCCTTCAAGTATCATCATGAGAAGGTTACAGTACTACCTATAGACTACAAAGTCTAGTGCCCATATATGGCAAAATTACAAAGGCAGACTTCTTCATGGAATCACATCTTGATGAATCTTATTTCTGCCTTAGTGTCATAGATGTTAAAGACTGTGTTGTATGCTGGGTGCCATACAAGGCAGTTGGTTCCATTTAAAACAAGGGTAATAACCAGGTATTTATACAACATATTCAAGGCAAAAATGAAACTTTTCCTATGTATTTATGATTGTGTAGAAACACATTTACAGATACACACACATACACATATACATACATTTACATAGGAATATGAAGTGTTTCACAGACCTTGACTTAGAAAAATCAACTACTATATTCTGCCAGTTGCATATATGTTACTACTTACGTTAATTATGGCAACCTGTACTCTCACATACTTGACCTAACCAATTTCTAGAAAACAAAAAATATAACAGAGTACAACAGAAAGACCAATAACTTAGTCTCTGTGACCCACGCTTACTTGGGAAAAACTTAAAATGAGAAAAACAAAATAGAAAAAAAGTAACTTACTGCTTGAATACCTCCATAGAATCTGGAAATAACTATTATCAGTTTCATTCAAAGAAATGACCCTACACACTATAATGATGATTTAAAATAATAAATTTATTTTTCACAGAATAAATTAATAACTTTGAAGGAAAAAAAAGTTTATTCTCCCTTCCTAAAAATAATTTCCTTGAATTTGCATTATGGTATGTTATGGCTTCGCTTAATGCATTGTGTTCTTTAACATTTTTTTCAACTTTTTGCATCAGAAGGTCTGTACAGTGAAAATTCCAATCAAGTTTTAGTGTAGTAATCACGTTCTCCCACTATTATGATTTCACCTTGTTCCCAGATGTACTCTCATTTAAACTAATTCTCTACCTGCATAAGAAAATCCTACATTTTTCATCAATATATTGGTGTTTAATCATAAAGTCATGTCACTTTTAGGTCTTTTGAGAAATCCAATTTGTAATTTCTTTTTAAGCTTCTTACTGATGTAGACAGAATGACTTGAGTCAAACTTCAAAATAAGTTTTAAACATTTCTAGAGTTCTCTTAGTGTATTTCAGGCTTTGTTCTTTGGACACAATGTCATTTTTGATAAAGCTTGAGCAAGCACTTACCTTGGCATAAATCTTTTACAGCCCATCTTAGAATTTATTGAATACTTTATTTTGACCTTGAAGTTGAAATTTTCCTCATCTAAATGTTTTACGAATGTGGTTCTGTGCAAATTGAAAAAAACAATGCAACAAAGAGTTTTGCCAATAGCCTAATAATAATAAAAAATAACAATAATGACTAAGACATACAAGGGTACTTCCAAAAGTTAATGGAAAGATTTATATTATCTTGCAATTCCTTTTTTCCCATGAACTTTTTGAAGTACTCTAGTATACTGTACTTATTACATGTCAAGCACTATTTCAAGCATTTACAAAAGTTAACCAATTTAATCCTCTCAACAGCCCTAGATTTGAGTTAACTTTGTCATTCTCTTTCTAGAAATGAGAAAACTGAGGCACAGAAAGATTAACTAGCTTGCCCAGTTTTACAAAGCCAGAAAGGAACAGACCAGAAATCCTTGCTACTCCCAAGGTAATCTGTTCCCAGTGTCTGTGCCCTGCATCATTTTTTCCTCTGCCTCTCCAGATCTGACCTGCTTTTATGCAATCCACTTCACCTAATGTGATGTTAGTGCCAAATCTCCTTGCTATTAAAATGGCATCAATTGTAGGATGAACCATAAAGTTAATAAGAGCTTTTATAATTAACACATAATAATTGTACATGTTTATGGGGCTCTGTGTGTTGTTTCTATACATCTATACATTGTATAATATTCAAATCAGGGTAGTTAGCAAATCCATCTCTTCAAACATTTATCATTTCTTTGTCATGACAATATTCAAGATCCTCTTTTCTGGCTATCTTAAAATGTACAGTAAATTATTATTAGCCATAGTAGCCCTTCTACGTAATAAAGGGAGGAAAAAGAGAATATGGCTAGCAAGTTTTCTTTAGCAACTATTTTAAAATCAGTCCTGGTTTCAGAAATTTTTAAATGTAAAAGAGTTTGCAAAAAACAGTGCATGTCACATTTTTATGTTTCCAAATCTCATAGTGAAAAAATATGAAATTGTTGCTCTACCAGCTGCTCAAATGAAACTACTGTTTTCATTAACTATGAAAGTTAAAAATAATTCTAATTTCTTTGTACTTATTAAAAAGGGCAGAATAAAATGATGGAGAAGAAGGAAGAGGATGGGAAAAAGAGAAAAACATTTCAACTTCCCACAGGATTTCTATTTCTGCTGCACAATAATCAAAGTAACCATAATTTTCAGCATCATAAACAAATACTGACAATAGTAATAATATCTGGGGAATATTTTAGTAACATATTCAAAACCATAACAAAACTAAACCCCTGAGATACACTTTTCACATGACTAAATGAAGCATTAGGTGATTTTTTTTGTCGTCACTAAATTTGTGTGTGTGCATGTATGATTAAGCCAAGATTTTCCTGTGAATTTTCCAGGTCCTCAGAGACATGATCTCACAGATCAGTGAAACATAACTATGCTGAACTTTGCGAAAACTTAACTTTGAATGTGGAGGCTACTTGGAGAACTCATACTTGTACTTTATTTGAACTTTAGTACTCAAGAAAGATGTCAATGACAAAGGTTATTTTATTTTAACCAATCTCCTTTTTCTATCCACAGCAACTTTAAAACCATTCTAAGCCCTCTCGCCACTCCGTCCCCTGCTTCCTCCACCACACACACATACACACACACACACACACACACACACACACACTCATTTCTATGGGGGACTTGCTTCTCCCATACCACCCATACTTATGTTATTTGGGTGAGGCTCCTAATCATTTTATCATACTCACAAGCCATGGTAATTGATCCAGAGTTTGTGTTTATGTCCCAAGCCAAGCCATTCAGACCCCATGTCCCACATCTTTATCTACTAAATCTGAGAAAGGCAGCACTCTTTGCTCTGAGACTACTGAATTTTTATAATGCAAGCCTGGCACTGTCTACATCCATTTTCTCTCTTGCATATGCTTTGTGTAATAGCTTGTTTGCAACAAAGGATTACAAGGCTGAAAATAAGTTAGGGCCAACTCCAAGAGTTAGCCAGCTACTAAGTTAAAAGGCACTGATGGAGTTTGGATGTGATGGCCCCTCCAAAATTCATGTGGAAATTTGATCTCCAGTGTGGCAGTGTTGGAAACTGATTGAGTCATGGGGGCGGATCTCTCATGAATGAATTAGTGTTCTCCTTGGAGGGGGGGATTAATGAGTGAGTTCTCACTCTATTAGCTCCAGTGAGAGCTCATTGCTTAAAAAGACCCTAGCACCTTCTCTCTCTCTCTTGCTTCCTCTCGCCATGTGATCTGCTTGTACCCACCAGCTGCCTGCCACTTTCCACCATGAGTAGAAGCAGCCTGAGGCCCATGCAAGATGCAGCTGTCCCAGAATTGTAACCCAAATAAACCTCTTTTCCTTATAAATTACCCAGTCTCAGGTATTTTTGTTATAGCAACACAAAACGGACTAAAACAGAAAATTGGTACCAGAAGTGGGGTGTTGCTAAACAGACACCTGAAAATGTGGATGCAGCTTTGGTACTAGGTAATGGGCAAAGGTTGGAGGAGTTTGGAGTACTTAGAAGAAGAGAAAAGGATGAGGGAAAGTTTGGAATGTCTTAGAGACTTATGTGATGGCAAGCAGAATGCTGATAGAAATGTGGACAGTAAAGGCCATGCAGATACAGTAAAGGCCATGCAGATAATGAGGTCTCAGAGAGAAATGAGGGACTTATTGGGAACTGGACAAAAGATAACCCTTACTACACCATAGCAAGGAACCTGGCTGCATTGTTTCCATGCCCTTGGACGTTGTGGAAATTGGAACTTAAGAGTTGCAAACCAGAGCATTTGGCTGAAGAAATTTCCAAGCAGCAAAGCATTAAGAATGCTACATGGCTACTTCTAACAGCCTACTCTGAGTTATAGAAGCAAAGGCATGATGTAAAGCCAGAATTTAAAATGGAAGCAGAGAGTAAAGATTTGAAACTTTGCAGCCTGGCCATGCGGTAAAGAAGCAGAGAGACGGAGAAAAACACAAGGGTGAACCAAATAAACTGGTTGCTAAAGACATTATCTTGGTGGTGAGGCAGCCAGATGCTAAGAACCAGGACAATGGAAAAAATGTCCTAAAGGCATTTGAGAAGTCTGGAAGGGTGCCCCACCCATCACAGGCCCTGAGGCCTAGAAGGACTGAGTTGTCCCAGAGGACAGACTGGGGCACAGCTGCTCTCAGGATCCTGCTCTCTGCATCCCATCTGCTCCAGCTGGAGCAGCCCCAAGTGTGGTTTGTGCAGCAGCCCTGGAGAGTAAAGGCCCAAAACCTCGGTGGCATCTAAGTTGTGTTAAGTCTGTAGGCTGGCAGGACATGAGAGCAGTGGAGGCATAGCAGCCTCCACCCAGATTCCAGGGGATGTATGGAAAAGCCTGGAAACACAGGCAGAGACCTGCCGCAGGGGTGGAGCCACCACAGAGGCCATCTACGAGAGCAATGCTGAGCAGAGAAGTGGGATTAGAGCCCCGACAGAGAGCCCCCACCAGGGAAATGTCTGGTAGAGCGAAGGCAACAGGGCTGCCACTAGAACCCCAGAACTCCAGAGCCACTGTTAACGTGCAACATAGGCCTGGAAAAGCCACAGGCACCAGTGTGGCCCACTGGGCTGCACCTGGCAGAGCTGTGGGAATGAGGCTGCCTGATGCTTTGGGGGCCCAGATGCCCAGTTGTGCCCAGGATACAGGACTTGGAGTCAAAGAACATTATTTTGGAGCTTTAGGACATAATGTCTGCCCTGCTGGGTTTCGGACTTGTTTGGGACCTGTTTTTCCTTTCTTTTGGCCTATTCCTCCTTTTTGGAATGGGAATGTATACCCAATGTCAGTTCCACCATTGTATCTTGGCAGTAGATACATTTGGTTTTGTTTTTCAGGTTCACAGCTGGAAGGAGTTTTGCTTTTGGTCTCAGATGAGACTTTGGGCTTTGGACTTTTAAGTTGGTGCTGGAGCAAACTAAGACTTTTGGGACTGTTGGGATAGAATGATTGTATTTTGTATGTGAGAGGAACATGAGTTTTGGGGGGCCAGGAGCAGAATGATGGAGTTTGGGTGTGCTGCCCCCCACAAAACTCATGTGGAAATTTGCTCTCCAATGTGGAAGTGTTGGAAACTGATTGAGTCATGGGGGCGGATCCCTCATGAATGGATTAATGCTCTCCCTGGGGGAGGGGGAATTAATGAGTGAGTTCTCGCTCTATTAGTTCTTGGGAAGGCTCCTTGCTTAAAAAGACCCTGGCACCTTCTCTCTCTCTCTTGCTTCCTGTCACCATGTGATCTGCTTGTACCCGCTGGCTGCCTGCCACTTTCCGCCATGAGTAGAAGCAGCCTGAGGCCCGTGCCAGATGCAGCTGTCCCAGAATCGTAAGCCAAATAAACCTCTTTTCCTTATAAGTTACCCAGTCTCAGGTATTTTGTTATAGCAACACAAAACGGACTAAAACAGGCACACAGTACTCCACAAGACTTCCCTCAATTCTGACACCAATTGCAAGTTTGAAGCTTTCCCGAAACCACCCTCACGTTTGATAATTAGTTAAAAGACTCACACAATTGACTGAAAGCTATTATTCTTGTGGTTATGGTTTATAACAAGGAAAGGATACAGATTTTTAAAAAAAAAAATTTAAGGGAAGAAGTGCATATAGCAGAGTCCAGGAAGTTTCCAAATGCAGAGCTTGTTTTCCCTCCCCCGTGGAGTCAGGATATATTACGCTCCTGGCATTCCAAGTTACATGAGTCAATATATCACCTTTTTGCCTAAACAAGTTTCAGTTGAGTTGCTATCACTTCTAAACAAAAAGGTGGCAAAAACACGAGGAATAAAAAAAGGATATTTCAATTCCAGTGAGAGATTATTGTGATGTCCCTGGACAACAATAACAATAGTGGCATTTTAATGACTTTTCACTGTGGTTCTCTACCAGATACACAAATACTCATACCACTAAAAACAAAACAAAACAGATAAGAAATATGTTGCATCTTATTTAAAAACTGTAACAGAAATAAACTCCATAGGTCTTCTCTCATTATAAGAAAATAAAGTGTAAGCCGTTCTCTATTTGTGCATTCCCAAGTCGTTCAATGCAACAAAACTAAGACTCTATGAATATGCTGCAGAATCTCTCCATGCCCCCAAGAGCTAAAACAATGGAATGCATCCGAACCTTTGGTTGCATTGTTACCCAGGTAGTTATTTTTACTTTAATGTTCACTGTGGTGAGATGTGGGATTAGAAAAAGCTAAAGAATCTTGGAGCCATCCAAACCAGGGTCTTTTAGAATACAATGTTCAGTTTTAATCAGGATTGTATGTGTCAATAATCATCTGAGAAGATTTTCTAAAGCATGTATTCTTCAGGCCCACTCCAGACCTTTTGAATCTGTGGGCGTATATACAAGAGTACTTCAAAAAGTTTATTAAAAGATTCATATAATCTTTCAATTCTATTTACCCACAGATCTTTTTCTTATTATATTTGGTTATAAATATTCATGAGATACAAAGCTGATTGTCACCCCTCATGCCCATGATGTAAGGGCCAGATTCATACTGGCAACATACCCATTACCACAAATTACATTTGTACCACGTGTACGCCACCCAATTATACCCAACCTCCCTCTTCCTCCCCCATCCTCCCCACTGCATTTCGTAGTCCAAGGAATGTTCTCTCCCTCTGCCAGTCCAATGAAGTACTGCGGTCTTTCTTTCCTTCCTTTTTTCTCTCTTAGCTCCCACATATGAGTGAGCACTTGCAGTATTTATCCCTCCAAGCTTTGCTTATTTCACTCAACATAAGTTTCTCCAGGCTCATCCATGTTGTTGCAAATGGCAGTATATCATTCTTTTTCATGACAGAGTAGTATTCTATGGTGTATATATATCACAGTTTCCTTATCCAATCATCCATAGATGGAAATTTAGGTTGCATGTCTTGGCTATTGTAAACAGAGACACAAGGAACATGGAAGTACAAGTATTCCTTTGACATGATGATTTCCATTCCTCTGGGTATACACTGAGAAGTGGGACTACTAGATCGTATGGAAGATCTCTCTGTAGTTGTTTGAGAAACATCCATATGTTTTCCACAGTGATTGTACTAATTTACAGTCCCAGCAACAGTGTAGGAGCGCTTTCTTTTCTCCACACCCTCGTCAGCATTTGTTATTCACCATCTTTTAGATTATAGCCAATCTAACTGGGGTGAGGTGGTATCTCAATGTAGTTTTAATTTGCATTTCCCTGATTACTACTGATGTTGAGCATTTTTTCATGTACCTGTTGCCCATTTGTATGTCTTCCTTTGAAAAATGTCTATTTGGCTCCTTTGCCCAATTTTTAATTGGGTTATTTGGTTTTTTACTGTATAATTGCTTGAGTTCCTTCTATATTATGACTATTAATCCCTTGTCAGATGCATAATTAGCAAAAATTTTCTCCCACTCTGTAGGTTGTCATTTCACTCTCTTGATTGTTTCCTTTGCTGTGCAGAAGCTTTTTAGTTTGTTATATTCCCATTTGTTTATTTTTTCTTTTACTGCTTGTGCTTTCAGGCTCATGTTCATAAAGTCTGAGCCCAGGCCTAGTTGCTGAAGTGTTTCACCTATATTTTCCCTTAGCAATTTACAGTTTCAGGTCTTATACTTAAGTCTTTAATCCATTTAGAGTTGATTTTAGTGTATGGTGAGAGTTGCATACCTAGTTTCATTCTTCTGCATATGGACCCAGTTTTCCCAGCACCACTTGTTGAAGAGGCAGTCTTTTCCCCAATGTAGATTTTTGTTGCTTTTGTCCAATATCAGATGGCTGTAAACCTGAGGGGTGATTTCTGGGTTCTCAATTCTACTCCACTGGTCTGAATGTCTATTTTTATACCAGTTTCATGATGTTTTGGTTACAATAGTTTTGTAGTATAATTTGAAGTCAGGTAGTGTTATGCCTCCAGCTTTATTTTTTTTGCTCAGGATTGCTTTGGTTATTCAGGGTCTTTTTTGTTCCATATGAAGGGTAACATTGTTTTTTTACATTTTTGTGAAGAATATCATTGCTATTTTGATGGAGATTGCATTGAATCTGTAGATCACTTTGGGTAGTACAGACATTTTCACAGTGTTAATTCTTCCAGTCCAAGAGCATGGAATATCTTTCCATCTTTTTGTGTCTTCTTTAATTTCTTTCAGAAGTAGTTTGTAGTTTTCATTGTAGAGGTCTTTCACCTCCTTGGTTAAATTGATCCCTAGATATTTTATTTTTTGTGTGATAATTGTAAATGGGCTTACTTTCTTTATTTCTCTTTCTGTTAGTTCATTATTTGAGTATATAAATGCAACTGATTTGGGGGCATTTATTTTGCATCCTGCAACAGTACTGAAGTTATTAACCAGCTCTAGGAGTTTTTTGATAGCGTCTTTAGGTTTTTCTATACATAGTATCATGTCATCTGCAAATACGGAAAGTTTGACTTTGTCTTTTCCAATCTGGACTCTCTTTATTTCTTTCTCTTGCCTGATTGCTCTGGCTAGTACCTACAGTACTATGTTAAATAGAAGTGGTGAGAGTGGGCATCCTTGTCTGGTTCCTGTTCCTGAGGGAAAGGCCTTCAGCTTTTCCCTATTGAGAATGATACTGGAGGTGGGCTTGTCATAAATGGCTTTTATTGTGTTGAGATATTTTCCCTTTATACCTAATTTGTTGAGAGTCTTTATCATGAAAGGATGTTGAATTTTGTCAAATGCTTTTTCAGCATCTATTGAGATAATCATATGGTCTTTGTCCTTGAGTCTGTTGATGTGCTGTACCATGTTTATTGACTTTCATATGCTAAGCCATCCTTGCATTCCTAGTATAAATCCAACTTTAACGTGGTATATAATTTTTTAAATATGTTGCTGTATTCTGATTGCTAATATTTTGTTGAAGATTTTTGCATCTAGGTTCATCAAGGATATTGGCCTATAATTTTATTTTTTTATGTCTTTACCTGGTTTTGGTATCAGAGTTATGTTGGCCACATAGAATGAGTTTGGGAGAGTCGCTTCTGTTTCAATTGTATGGAATAGTTTGAGGAGAATTGGTATTAACTCCTCTTTAAAAGTTTGATAGAATTCCGCTGTAAAACCATCTGGACCCAGACTTTTCTTGGTTGGACGATTGCTAATTACCACTTCAATCTCCTAGCTTGTTATTGGTCTGTTCAGGTTTTCTTTCTCTTCTTGGTTCTTTGGTAGTCTTGGTAGTTTGTATGTCTCTAGAAACTTATCTACATCTTGCAGATCTTCATATTTGTTGTCATACAGTTTTTTATAATAGTCTCTAATGATTCTTTGTATTTCTGTGGTATTGGTTGTAATGTATCCCTTTTCATTTCTGATTTTTGTTATTTAGGTCTTCCCTCTTCTTCTTTTTGTTAACCTAGCTAATAGTATGTCTATTTTACTTATCTTCTTAAAAAAACAACTTTTTGTTTCGTTGATCTTTTGTATTGTTTTTTGGGTCTCTATTTCATTTAATTGTGCTCTGACCTTAATTATTTCTTTCAGTCTACTATCTTTAGATTTGGATTATTGTTGTTTTTCAAGTTCTTTGAGGCATAGTGTTAAGTCATTTATTTGAAGTCTTTCTGTTGTTTTGATGTAAGCATTTATTTCAATAAATTTGCCTCTTAGTACTGCTTTTGCAGTAGCCCACAGGTTTTGGTATGATGTATCTAAAAGTGAAGGGATGGAAAAAGATATACCATGCAAATAGAAATCAAAATTGAGCAGGAGTAGCTATTCTTAGACTGAATAAAACAGACTTTAAACCAAAAAACATAAAAAGAGACAAGGCCACTATATAATGATAAAAGGATCTAGCCAGCTAGAAGACATGACAATCATAAATATATATGCACCCAATACTAGAGCATCCAGATATATAAAGCAAACACTCTTAGACCTAAAGAAAGAAATAGGTCCTAATATATTAATAGTGGGTGACATGAACACCACTCTCTCAGTATGGGACAGATCTTCCAGGCAACAAATCAACAAAAAGACACAGGATTTAAACTACACTTTAGACCAACTGGACCTGGCAGATATATACAGAAAATTTCATCCAACAACTAAAGAATATACCTCCTTCTTGGGCTGGCCCAGTGGCGCACTGGATAGTGCGCCGCTTGGGAAGCGTGGCGGCGCTCCCGTCCGAGGGTTCGGATCCCACATACAGACCGGTTCCCGCTCACTGGCTGAGCGAGGCACAGGAGCAATGCCGAGGGTTGCGATCCCGTTGCCGGTCCCCGGTCCAGTACGGGGGCAACACTGAGGGTTGCGATCCGTTGCCGGACACGGAAAAAGACAAAAGACAAATATATATATATATATATATA
>NW_007737644.1:6451-27227 GCF_000696425.1 Galeopterus variegatus | reverse complement strand
AAACTATACAAATACATGGAAACTAAATAATAGGCTCCTGAATGACTTATGGGTCCAAAAAGAAATTAAACCGGAAATCAAAAATTTCCCATAAATCTTTTGAAGTCCTCAAATATGTTAGTAAAACTCCTTAAGTGATTTTGTTGTTCATCCCTGTTTAAGAACACCTGCCATATATTAATTGGTTTTCTCTATACAGGTGTCTAAGCAAAGATAAATATAAACTATTCCATGGAACTAGGGGCACTTTACAAAGCAAGGAATAATTAAGTGGCCAGCAGTGTTTATTGAATGATTAGTGCTCAATAAACATTTTTTATATGAATAAATGAATGAGTGATATGTCATTTATCCATCA
Organism: Galeopterus variegatus; assembly: GCF_000696425.1. NCBI lineage: Eukaryota > Metazoa > Chordata > Mammalia > Dermoptera > Cynocephalidae > Galeopterus > Galeopterus variegatus. Next base: position 26,869 of record NW_007737644.1, on the reverse strand, counting down.
CAAGCTGATTAGAGTATGTGGTAAATTTCCTTAGCCATATGCAAACAACAGTTCTCCGTTTAGCCTCCATTGTCTGTGTCCAAATGGCAGATCTGGCTTAGCCTGAATAGAAGGCAGAGTGTTTCCTTACCAAACCTTCAGTGTTTAGAGCCAGAAAGGTGGTTGAAACAATTCTAAGTGAGAAGTCCAAGCCTGACAAAATTCAGAGAAGCACGCTGTAGTAGACAGAATAATGAATAATGAATCCTGCAAAGATGCCCACATCTTGTAACCTGTGAATATGTTACCTTACATGGCAAAAGGAACTTTGAAGATATCATTAAGTTAAGGATCTTGAGATGAGGAGATTATCCTGCATTATCCAGGTGATCCAGAAAGGCTCAATGTAATCACAAAAATCCTTATAATAGGGAGGTAAGCAAGTCACAGTTAGAAAAGTTGTGAGATGGGAGCAGAGCTTGGAGTGACGTACTTCAAAGATGAAGGAAGGGCCATGAGCCAAGGAATACAGACAACCTCTGGAAGCCAGGAATGTCAAGGAAACAGGTTCTCCTGGAGCTTCAGAAGCTTTTACATTCAAAAATGTAAAACTTACATTTAATTTCTGACCTCCAGAACTGCAAGATAATAAGTTTGTGTTGTTTTAAGCTAATTTTTTTCAGCAGCAATAGGAAACTAATCCACATGCACAACATGTTTAGACCAGAGGCCTGAAGTCGTATCCCATAAGCATGAGGAAGTATTAGGGTTCCTCAGTTTTCCTGACCATGATAAGTATTCATTCATATCACATATAGAAAAATAAGTCCCCTCTAATACACAACCTCTCCCTCACTGATATCATGTTTTTTTCACTTAAGCAAAGCAGCAGAATAGTGAACAACTTATGTGTGTTTTGTTTTGTGGAATTATTTCATCCACGATCCACTGTCCATTCTTCATTCTTATCTTCTTTTGGGGAAGCACTTCTCTCCAATCCTCTGTGTTCTCTGGCTATTACAAATCTACTATGTGACTCCAGGGATGGGCACAGGATGCCACATCTAATAAATTAAAGCATTGTACACCTTTGACTATAGTGATTGGTTCAGGAATAAGCATGTAACCCAAGTCAGTCTAGTGAAAATCAGGCTTAGGCCTTTATCTAGTGCCAAAGGTAAAATGAAGTGCTAGAGCTGCTGGGGACTTAGTCATTCAATGAAGGTTTACATCTGAGAAATAAAGGTCATAAAGAGAAAAACCTGAAGATGGATAAGCTAGAGATGAAGAGAAACAGAGAGAGACAGAGACAGACTGAGAGAGACCAAGGCTCTGGTGTCAGCTGTGTCCAAACAAGATCACCTTCTCTGATCCTCAGTGATGTGAACAATTAAATTCCACTGTTGGTTTCAGCAAGCTTTGAAAAGGGATTTTGTGACTTGAACTGGTGGAATCCTGACTCACACAAGTAACACAGGTGCACTCAGATCAAAACAGTATGAAGCAGGTTTGGGGCCCAGCTGGATGTCAAAAAGTACAAGAGATGACTGTCTCTTTGTCTTTGACTTGAGAGGTCATGGAAATATTCACACGTCTTCAGTAAAACAATAAGAATTCCTCACCCGTTCACTGATGCCTGAGATTTCTTTACAGGAAGAAAAGTGTTTACCAAGTCAGAGGTAAAGGCTCACGATTTGATACCCCTAGATGAGGGAATTTATGGCTGATTTCATTAGTATCACTGAAGTATTAATCAAACTGGAAATGAAAATGATGGGCACTAAGAATAAGTATGCCACCAGCATAAATGATGACTGTCCCTGGCAAAACAGGATATATGGTCTTCCTACCCAGAAGGAGTGTAGCAAACAAACTGGTTTTTGTGTCAGAAAGCTTGAGTTCAAATCCTGCCTTGGTCACTGAAGCTGTGGGAACTTTAACACTCTGGCTTTTTATTTACTTGTTTTAAAGTAGTTAGGACAAAACTATCTATCTCAAACAGTTATTGTGAGCATCAAAAGCTGTGTAAGGAATATGTCAGCACTTACCAACCACAAAGCCTTCTGTCAATTAGTCTTATTTTTATTATTAGAATCTGATTGTTAGGAGAAAGAAAAGAAGAGCACTGCAGAGATGAAGTGAGACAGGGAAAGATACAAAGATACAAAGTGGTCAAAGGCAGCTCTAAACACCTGGCTTAGACGTATGCCATCCCTGTAGTCAGCTGTGACCTTTCCTGAAGGCAGAGAGTACCACCTAGAGGTAGTAGCATAGGTGCATCAGACTCGATTGGTAGAGCTTCTGAGTCTGTAAGGGCGTTTGGTATTTCCATTAAAGAAATTGATCATTGAGAAACTAGCTGGCAGCCTGCCCAGCTCCACAAACTAGAATGAACTCTGGCCCTACTCTGATCCATTTAAATATTATGTGACCATCTTAAGAAAACACTTCTCAGTAAATCTCTCATTTTATTTCCTTTGACTAGTTAGACCAGCTTTTCCGCCAGTGAGCCGTGGGATCTGAAGGAATTCACTTAAGCTCTGAAATGTGGTTCCCTAAAATGAGGGTGTATGGTAGTCATTTAACAGAATATACTGTAGGCCAATTTGAATTCAACATCTGGCTCCACTAACTGCCTTGGGAAAGTTTTTGCCCCTCAAAATCTGTTTCCCTCTCTGGAAGATGAAAATAACAATAGTACCTATCTCACGAAGTTATTATGAGGATTAAATGAGATGCTGTGTGTAATGCTCTTACCACAGCAGCTGGCTAATGGAATCCATGCTTGATAGCTGATTACTTTTTCTGGGTCCCTCCTAGCCATAAATGTCTGCAAATAAAACAATTTAGTCTAAACCAGTGCAAGTGGGCCTTATCTAGCTTTTAAAATTTATGTGGCCATTGGTTTAACAAGTCCAGCTTTCTAAACTTGAGTTCTAACTCATTTTTCCCCTCATTAGCTGACTTGAAGATGTGCTACTCTGTCAATTGCTGATGTGCAGACCCCGTGACTCTGTACCCCTCAGGATATCTATTTAGCATTAGAACAAACCTAATTAAGCGAGTAAACTCAAAAAAAGTATCTAAGGAGAAACCCACCTGCCTCCAAATAATCTCTTTCTCTTAATTCCCTGCAGATCGAAATTTGCAATGGAAATGAGAACTGTGCCATATATATTTTTAGTTCAGAATATTCAAGTGGCATATTTATTTTGATTTAGCATGTACAGAATTTTAAACAACAATGGTTATTTGATAGAAGACTCCAATGTTGTTTTTTTATATACATCTTTTGCTTTCAGTTGCTGGATGATAAGAAATTCTAATTATATGATGAAACATTTTCATCAGAAGCTTCTTAGAAATATCCTGTCTAATACATAAATTGACCATTTGTGCTCTTTTATCTCTATACTCTTTGTTGAAAAGTATTCTAAGATTAAAATCATAGGTCAAAAATGACGAGGACCAAATTCTAGCTATTTGGACATTCTGTCCCTTTTGTTCCAGCCCACACACCTTCACCAACTCACTGTCGATTGAGCCAGTATTGTATCCAGTCTCATAGAGCTGGGCATGCATGAGAGACCCTCACAAGCATGCCGGGTTTCTTTTAATAGATTAAAAGAAAAAATACTGGAAAAAAAAAAAAACCTCTATTATTTTTGTCTCTTCTGTTGAACTTGTGATCACTCAGTGATCACAATTTACTCAAAAACCTGGAGGATTTCTGTAGTCTTTAAAAGCATAGAGAAGAAAGCTAGTCTTTTAAAATAAACTGAAAAAAAAGACAGATCAAGGAATAGTCAAGGAATAGTTTGTCTCTTAGAAGGGAAGAAGGGCCCTGTGAATCAGCAATACTATTCATTTAAACCCAATTTCAAAACCCGTATAAAATGTGGACAAGATCTGAAACCTTGAAAAATAACACCAATGATGAATTTTTTTTCTGGGTTACTTCTTTTGTTTCTTTTTCCTAGAATATGTTTAAAAACTGAATATACTCTATTTAAATATATCATTAAGATTGTGAAAGCAGTTTTTGTTTATATTTATCTGATTATGCAATATTGGACATTTTGTTTCTTTTTCCTAGAATATGTTTAAAAACTGAATATACTCTATTTAAATATATCATTCAGATTGTGAAAGCAGTTTTTGTTTATATTTATCTGATTATGCAATATTGGACTTCTCGCCCAAATCTTACACTGCCCTAAGAAAGATGAAGTGATGGTGGTCACAATAGAAAACCCAATTGATCAAGAAATTGATAGAACTGTCACTTAATGAGAGACTCTAAAGAATAGAACAAATGCTGATAAAAACTTCACACAAAAGCCCATTAAGGCATAACAATGCAAACAAGGTCATATGAGCCATGCGGTAATGCTATGACTAGAGATTAAGACAATTAGCCTTTGACTTTTTGGAGACGAGCTGGTAATATAAAAGCCATCAGTTTTGAAATCAGGTTATCAGGGTTATACTTCTAAGGCTGAAATTAATTAGAAGTGTGATTTAAACAAGTTGTTTAACTTTGTTTAGCCTCAGACTCCATAAGTATCAGACAAGATAGATTTATTTGGAATTTTAATTCAAAATACAGGAGGGGTTTTATGTCCATGAACTTTGGTGAAGGAGAGGGTATAGAGGTGTGTGTGACTCCCTAAAATTTAATAACTACTTTATTAAAGAATACTTAGGGTCTATTTCAGTCTTAAAATTAAATACATCAATCCTATGAAAAACATACAGAGAGTATTCAGCATTTTATCAAAATTATGCAACTAAATTCACTGATGATAAATACACAGTAATTCAAAGAGAAAAAGCAGGAATATTTAGATATCATTTATAATTTCTCTGAATGACACAAAGGAGAGAAATGTGCCATTTCACAATGGATCCCATAGGGCTTCTTTATTGAATAGTTCAGTCCAGTATGTTGCATGTGTTGGTTAGGATGGAAAATGAACACAGAAGTCATGGATGTGGATATTTTAAAATATGCAAATAATGGGCACACCCAAAGAGATCTCCCAAAATGTTTAGAAGAATTTTTTTAACTATATGTCATGAGGAGACTGACCTACTTGTGCTTTTAAAACACAAGAGAAGATATAACAGTGCTCAGAAGCAGGAGTCACTGTGACACTGTTCTCATTTTTAAGCTTGTGTTCTCATGACACTTCTGGGATTCTACTTCCCTGTAAGAGCCTTTTTGACTATTTGGATGAGATGCAAATTGAATTATACCTCCAAATAGCTACTCAGAAACTGTATTTGAAGGAGAAAAATCCTGCAAAATCATTTCTAAACAACCAGTTTATACAAAACACAAAGTCCCCACTCTTCTGATTTGTATTAGAATTGCTGATACATCATTTCAACGCATAATTTTCAGATTTTAACTGATGTATGTTGCAGCTTTAAAATGTACTTCACTTTTCCTACATGTCGTCTAGGACCCATCAGTTAAAGAATCACTAAGAAAAGGAGAGTATTTGAACATGACTACTTTTTCAGCTTCAGCTTTACAAATAATGTTGACCATCAAGAATATTATTGCTTCACACAGCATTTAAATGAAATTTTCTTTTAGCTCAGCTGTAATGAGATGCTTTTTCTCAGACTTTTTTTTTAGTTTTTTTCTGTTGTCTTTTTAATCCAAATGCATATTAGTAAGCACACTAACAATTGTTTGATTGCTATTTTAGCTCCACTACCTTATCAAAAGGAAGGAAGATTCATTTATCTCTGGTATTTGTTTCAGAGTACTAATATACACATTTTATCTGGTTCTCAGATATCTTTACCTGTTTGTGTCAGTGGAATACAGAAATATTTGCAGCCATGCTCTGGAGATCCTCCTTGCCTCAAGGGTAGAGCTGATTCGAGCACATTCTTTCCATTGCTTCACTGCTCACCATCTACCCTCAAGGCTCATTCAGTGCCAAGACACTGCATATTTTCATGGCAATGACCCTGGTGGAGAAATAACCATTAATGGCAGAGTAAGTGCTGAGAAGGTAACTTAGCCCATTTCAGCAGTAAAACTGTCTTTTAATCAGGTCACAGTTTCTCTCAGAAGTATAAAAACAAACAAAACAAGTCCTAAAGAAAAAGAGTTGGATAGGGAAACTGAAGTGTCAAACACAGCCCTAAGAATAAGGAGAAAAATGTGTTAATTTCCCTCCCCAACTGGTTTAATTCTCTCTTTCAATCTATATATTCCTACTCCCAAGCAAAACCTAGGCTCCTTGTTCATTAAAATGTAATTGCATTGATATGACAAACCAGAACCTCCAGGAAAGTTCTTACTACCTTACTAGAGCTGTGTTTTCTTGAGAAACACAAAAATTATTAGTTTAGTGAAATGAATGAGTGAACAAAATATTTTCAATGCTCCTTTCACATCAGAACATGATGTTCCACATGCTTGTCCTTTCACACTCTGCTCCTTCAGTCTTGAAATTCCTCTACTCCCACATCCATGAGTGAAGACTGTCATCTTTTGTAAGACCGGCCCAAAAGCACGAATCTTAATTTGATGGGAAGGCTCATCTCGCAAAGACCAGGAGGCAGAGAGATTGATGCACAAGCAAGAGGTTTTTATTTCCGGCATGCTGGAGGTCGCCCCATTTTCAGGACAGGAGCGTCCCCGAGCTCTTAACTCAAGCAACTTTTATACAGTTTGGTAGGCAGGCTTTCATAACAGGCTGGGTTGTATGCCGTTTATTGGCCACTTTAAGCAATTTTTAAAACCATTGGGCTTTTAGCTTTTGGCGAGCAAAGGAAAGACTGAGGTATTGACCAATGGTCCACCCCCCTCCGCTCTTTCCTCCCTTGGTTTCCAAAGATAAGGTGTCATGCTGTTCCTGCAATCAGGTGAGCATACTCCCTTCCTGGGACAGGGTGAACTTTGGGCTCTTTGGAAAGTCCCTTCCCCCTGGCAGCGGAAAGTCCTAATCTTCTGGCGACGGAAGGTCTTAAGCACCTGGTAATGGAAGGTCCTAAGTATCTGGTATTGTTTACCAAAAAGGTTGGGGGTTATCTCTACTTCCACACTTTCAGGACTTAGAAAACTTGATATCTCTTCTAGAAATTAGTTCTCTATTCTCCATCCATTTTCCCCCCAGCAAGAATAGATACAGTTATGTATGAACTTTCAATCACAGCACCTGTAATATTTTATTATAGTGATATGTTTATTCCATTATCTCTCCAACTGGAGTTTCAGGACTTAGAAAACTTGATATCTCTTCTAGAAATTAGTTCTCTATTCTCCATCCATTTTTCCCCCAGCAAGAATAGATACAGTTATGTATGAACTTTCAATCACAGCACCTGTAATATTTTATTATAGTGATATGTTAATTCCATTATCTCTCCAACTGGAGAATAAACTCTTGAGAAAAAAGTGTGTCTTCTCCATTATTCTATCCTGGAGTTTCACACAGTACCTGGCATAGAGCTGGCATTCCATAAATATAGGATGAATTACACCAAAGAAAATGTAATTAAATTATAATTATACAAAGATTTTCAGCTTTAAAAAACAAAATTGTAAAGCCGTAAAGCTGAAAACACTTTGGAGGTCATCCAGTTTTGCCCTTTTGTGTTACATATAGGAAATTTGAAGCCAAGAAAATGTATGTATTTGCTAATAGACTATAACTTTGGGAACTACTTCCATTGGTCTCTATTTCCCTTCCTTTCCATTCATCATTACAGTAGAACAATTATTCAAATCCTATGGAAATGAAAATTCTGTCATTTTTTTTTAGAAATGAACACTCTGTCATTAAAAATCATTTTTTGAGAGCTTACCAAGAGCAAGCTACTGAACTAATCCCTGGGAAATAAGAGGAAAAAGTGCAATCCATTGTTGTTATTATTGTGGGTGAATGAGAATTCTGATTCTGCCTTGACATGTATTCTGGTTTCTCTTTCCCCCCATTACAATAGGAGCTAAGGAAGATAACTTGGATATTTCTTCTCATGACATCTTCAAATCAATCACATCATGTTTATTTATGTGTATTGCATATTACAAAAGAATGAAAGAGAAAGGAAGAGAAGGCGGGAGGGAGGATGGGATGGAGGGAGTTCTCTTTCAAGTCTTAAAACAAAGACCTGGCATAGAAATTTTCATTTTTTGTTGGGTTTTTTGTTTTGTTTACTCTGGTTTTTTTTATTATGTTTTTTTTTTAATATTCCCCTACCTCTTAATGTTTTTTTCTTGTAGAGATAATGGACGATTATATTGCAACCAATGCTATTAAAATTTGTGTACTTTTCCCCCATTTGGAGCTTTAGGTAAATATAATTAGTTAATCTTATTGATGTTTATTGCTCTGTTGCAGTTGCTCATTTACATGCATATTTCCTCAAATGATTTTCTGGCCTAAGATTTGGGGAGCAATTAGGTTATATTAGTTTAAATCAACAGTATTAGTAAAATAACTAGAGAATGTATTGATGACAAACCTTCTCTAAGAAACTTAAGTACTTTTTATATCACTTAATCATCCCAGAGAGATGAGTCATGGTTTTCATAATTTGCAAATTAAAGGAAAGGATTACAAATATATTAGAATATTAGAGAAAACCACTTAGCAGAACATGGCCAAAGTGAGAAAAATAATTTTTAAATGCAATAAGTAGATTCAAGTGCATTAAACTGCCATAAAATGTATTGTATTTTAGTGTGAAATATGAGAATGAATAAAATGGAGAATAATTTTAAACTAAGTTCACTTGAAATTACAAACATTTATTGTATACCTAATAGGCCCTTTATATTACGCACTAAATTAATCCCTATTGGAAAACTCAAGGCCTATAAACCATTGTCATTCTTTTTAAGGACATTTACAATCATTGAATTAAAAGTACCTTGGTCATAAAATACAGTTAAGGAAACTGTAATGTAATAGAAGAGATATATTCTAACAATTGTCAGTGAGAAATGACACACGATTATTGTTCCATATTATCCTCAATCTTTCTCTTTTAAAACTGAAAGGACAATGCTTTTGGATGAGGGAGCACCATTATGCGAAAAAATAATGTTGAATAAAATACTTCATTGGCAGAAGACTGTTACCATGGTAACACCACAACACAAGCAATCTCATTTTTTCTTTTGTCCATGAAATTTCTTAAGGTAATTTATGATCATAAAATTAACAAATCAACAGGATAAGATTATTTTTAAAACATTTATTTGTACATATTTGTGGGGCACAGTTTATTGTTTCAATACATGCATATGCTATACATTGATTCAGTTAGTGTAGATAGCATAGCTTTGTACCCATTCATCCACCATTTTCCCTCCCCTTTGCACCTCGCCCACCCCACCCCCCCACACTTCCGGCCTCTGATAACCATTGTTCTGCTCTCTACTTCTATGAGAACCATTTTTTTTAGATTCCAAATATGAGTAAGATCCCGTGGTATTTTTCTGTCTGTGCCTGGCTTACTTCACTTGACATGATGAACTCCAGTTCCATCCATTTTTGTTGCAACTGATAGTATTTCTTTTCTTTTATTTTTTTTCTTTTTAATAGCGAAATAGTATTCCGTTATGCATACATACCACTGTTTTTTCATCCATTCATGTACTGATTATCATTTAGGGTTATTCCTCCTCGTGGCTATTGTGAATAGTGTTGCAATGAACATGGGAGTGCAGGTGTCTCTTTGGAATACTGATTTCCCTTCCTTTGGGTATATACCCAATAGTGGGATTACTGGGTTGTAAGGTAGTTCAATTTTTAGCTCTCTGAGAAACTCCCATACTGTTTTCCACAATGGCTGTACCAATTTGCATTCTCACCAACAAGGTAAGAGAGTTCTTTACTCCACATTCTCACTAATATTTGTTATTTTCTGTATTTTTGATAATAACTATTCTACTTGGAGTAGGATGATATCTCACCATGGTTTTAATTTGCATTTCCCTGATAAACAGATGTTGAGAATTTTTTCATGGGCCTGTTGGCCATTTGTATGTCTTCTTTTGAAAAATGTCTGTTCAGGTCCTTTGCCCATTCTTTAATTGGATTATTTATTTTTTGTTGCTGAGTAGTTACAGTTCCTTGTATATTCTAGATATTAGCCCCTTGTCTTACAAGTAGTTTGCAAACACTTTCTCCCTTCTGTAAGTTGTCTCTTCACTTTATCGATAGTGTCCCTTGCTGTGCTGTAGCTTTTTAGTTTGATTCTGCCCTGTTTGTCTACTTTTGCCTGTGCATTTGTAGTCTTGTTCAAAAAGTGTTTCTCATTCCCATTTTGTGCAGCATATCCTCTATGTTTTCTAGGAGCTTCATAGTTTCAAGTCTTAAATTTAGGTCCTTAGTACATTTGGGGTTGATTTTTGTGTGTGGTAAGACATAGGGGTATAGTTTCAATCTTCTGCAAATGAATATCCAGTTTTCCTAGCACCATTTATTGAAGAGGCTGTCCTTTCCCCAGTGTAAATTTTTGGCACTTTTGTCAAAAATCAGTTGGCTGTAAATGTATGGATTTATTTCTGGGCTCTCTATTCTGTTTCATTGGTCAATTTATCTGTTTTTATACCAGTACCATGCTGTTTTGGTTACTATAGGTTTATACTATAGTTTGAAGTCAGGAAGTTGATGCCTCCGACTTTGTTCTTTTTGTTCTAGATTGCTTTGGCTATATGAGGTTTTTTGTGATTCCATAAAAAATTTGCAGTTCTTTAGTCCAGTTTTGTGAAGAATGTCATCGGTATTTTGATAGGGATTGCATTGAATTTGTAGACTGCTTTGGGTAATATGAACATTTTGATTACACGAATTCTTCCAACCCATGAACATGGGATATCTTTCCATTTATTTGTGTCTTCAGTTTCTTTCACCAATGTTTCATATTTTCATTGCAGAAGTCTTTCACCTCCTTGGTTAAATTTACTTCTGGGTATTTTCTTTCATTTTTTTGGTTTTTTTTTTTTTTTTTTTTGTTTTTTTTTTTTTTTTTTTTTTTTTTGTAGCTATTGTGAATATGATTACCTTCTTGATTGAGTTTGCAGATATTTTGTTATTGGTATATAGGAACAATTTTAATTTTTGTGTGTTGACTTTGTATCTTACCACTAGCTGTGAGTTTATCATATTTGGCCTTTATAATGTTGAGGTACATTCCCTCAATACCTAGCTTGTTGAATGTTTTTATCATAAATAGGTGTTGAATTTTATCAAATGCTTTCTCTGCATTTATTGAAATGATCATAAGGTTTTATTCCTTTGTTCCGTTGATGTGATGTATGTTTATTGATTTGCATATTTTGAAAAATCGTTGAATCCCTGGGATGAATCTCAACTGATCATAGGGAATTATCTTTTTAATGTGTTTTTGGATTCAATTCACTAGTATTTTGTGGAGGATTTTTGTATCTATGTTCATTATTGATATTGGTCTGTAATTTTCTTTTTCTGTTCTGTCTTTTTTCAATTATGGTATGAAGGTAATGCTGGTCTCCTAGGATGAATTTAGAAGTATTCGCTCCTCTTCAATTTTTTGGGAAGAGTTTGAATGTTTGGGCTTTTCTTTGTTGGGAGACTTTACTACTGATTCTTTCTCATTACTCATGATTGTTCTGTTTAGGTTTTCTAACTCTTCGTGATTCAATATTGGTAAGTTGTATGTGTCCAGGAATTTAATAATTCCTTCTAGGTTTTCCAGTTTGTAAGCATATAGTTGTTTTTAAAAGTCTCTTCTGATCTGTGTCCTTCTGTGGTATCAGTTTTAATATCTCCTTCTTCATTTCTGATTTTATTTGAGTCTTCTCTCTTTTATTCTTTGTTAGTCTGGCTAAAGATTTATGAATTTTTTTATCTTTTTGAAAAACCAACTCTTTGTTTTATCAATCTTTTGTATTTTTTTTATTCTCTAATTTATTTATTTCTGCTCTGATCTTTGTTATTTCTCTACTTCTCCTAATTTTAAGATTTTTTTTTTGTTCTTGTTTCCTAGTTCCTTCAGGTGTAACATTAGGTTATTTGAAGTTTTTCTACTTTTTTGATATAGGCATTTATTGCTACTACTTTTGTTATATCCTATAGGTTCTGATATGCTGTGTTTTCATTTTCATTTGTCTCAGAAACTTTTTAATTTTTATGTTTAATTTCTTTTTTGACCGATTCATTGTTTAGGGGCATGTTGTTTAATTTCCATGTTTTTGTATAGTTTCTAATGTCCTTTCTGTTATTGATTTTTAGTTTTATTCCATTGTGGTTAGAAGAGATAGTTTGATCTAACTTCAATTTTTTTAAAATTTGTTGAGACTTGTTTTGTGACCTGACATATGATCTATTTTACAGAATGTTTCATTTGCTGCTGAGAAAAATGTGTATTCTGCAGCTTTTGGATGAAATTTTCTATAAATTTCCATTAGTTTAATGAATCTAGCGATCTAGAGTGCAGATTAACTCTGATATTTTTTGGTTAATTTTCTGTCTGGATGATCTGTCCTTTGCCAAAAATGGGGTATTAAAGTCCCCAACTGTTATTGTGTTGGAGTCTGTTTCTCCAATTAATTGTAGTAGTATTTGCTCTATATATCTGGGTGCTCCAGAGTTGGGTGTGTATATATTTGGAATTGTTATATCTTCTTGTTGAAACTTTCTTACTGTTTTTTTTTTTTTTTTTTACTTTTCTTGGCTTGAAGTCTATTTTGTCTGAGATAAGTATACCTACTCCTGCTCTTTGTTGTTTCCATTTGCATGAAAAAAAAGTATCTTTTTCCATCGATTTGCTTTCTAGTTCCTTGAGGTGTAAGAGTTGATGTGTGTCCTTACAGGTGAAATGAGTTTTTGTAGGCAGTATATTGTTGGTTTTGTTTTATGATCTATTCAGCCACTCTGTGTCTTTTACTTAGGGAACTTAATGCATTAACATTTGGAGTAATTATTGATATATAGTGATAGAGTTTGGATGTGTTTTCCCCACCAAAACTCATGTGGAAATCTGATCCCCAATATGGCAGTGTTGGGAGTTGAGTCATGGGGGTGGATCCCTCATGAATGGATTAATGCTCTCCCGGGGGAGAGTGAGTGAGATCTCACTCTATTAGTTCCCATGAGAGCTGGTTGTTTAAAAGACCCTGGTGCCTCCTCTCTCTTTTGCTTCCTCTCACCACATGATCTGTTTGAACCCACTAGCTGCCTGCCACTTTCTGCCAGCAGCAGAAGCTGCCTGAAGCCCATTCCAGACACAGGTGTCCCAGAATCATAGGCTGAATAAACCTCTTTTTTTTTTATAAATTACCCAGTCTCAGGTATTTCTGTTATAGCAATACAAAACAGACTAGTACAGAAAATTGGTACCAGAGAAATGGGGTGTTGCTTACAACAAATACTTGAAAATGTGGAAGCAGCTTTGGAACTGTATGTTAGGCAAAGGTTGGAGAAGTTTGGAGGACTCAGAAGAAGACAAAAAGATGAGGGAAAGTTTGGAATGTCTTAGAGATTGGTTATGTGGTGGCAAGCAGAATGCTGATAGAAATATGGACTGTAAAAACCATTCTAAGGAGATCTCAGATAGAAATCAGGAGTTTATTAGAAACTGGGGCAGAGATCACCCTTGCTGTGAACTGGCAAGGAACTTGGCTGTATTGTGTCCATGCCCTAGAATTTTTTGGAAGTTGGAACTTAGGGATTGTGAACCAGAGCATTTAGCCAAAGAAATTTCTAAGCAGCAAAGCATTAAGGAAGCTACATGGCTACTTGCAACAGCCTATGCTGAGTTATGGTGGCAAAAGCAGGACATAAAGCCAGAATTTAAAAGAGAAGCCGAGCATAAAGATTTGGAAAATTTGTAGCCTGGCTATGTGGTAAAGAAGCAGAGAGTAGGAGAAAAATGCAAGGGTGAATCAGATAAACTGGTTGCTAAAGACATTATCTTGGTGGTGAAGCAGCCAAATGCTAATAACCAGGACAATGGGAAAAAAGCCTAAAGGCATTTGAGAAGTCTGTAGGGTGCCCCACCTGTCACAGGCCTGAGGCCGGAAAGACTGAGTTGTCCCGGAGAACAGACCTGGGGCTCAGCTGCCAGTGGGAACCTGCTCCTTGCATTCCGGCTGCTCTGACTGGAGCAGCCCTACCTCAGACAGCCCCAAGTGTGGTCCATGCTGCAGCTCTGGAGAGTAGAAGACTGACACCTCAGTGGCATCCACAGTGTGTTAAGTCTGGAGGCTGGCAGGACTTGAGAGCAGTGGAGGCAGGGCAGCCTCCGCACATATTTCAGAGGATATACAGAAAAGCCTGGGGGCCCAGGCAGAGATCTATCTCAGGGGTGGAGTCACCACAGACAGCCTTCACTAGAGCAATGCTGAGTGGAATTGTGGGGTCAGAGTTGCAGCACAGAAACACCATCAGTGCCATGTCTAGTGGAGCCATGAGAGCAGGATCTCCATAGAGACCACAGACCTGTGGAGCTACCAGAGTGAAACACCAGCCTGGGAGAGCTGAGATGTGGCCTGGGAGCAGGAAATCCATAGGAGTGGAGTTGCCTGAGGACATGGGGACCAAACCCCCATACCAGCATGCAGAGGACATTCAAAATGGAGTCAAGTTACCCGATTCACCAGCTTTAAGACTTAATGAGTGCCCTGCTTGGTTTCTGACTTTTTTGGGGCCTGTTTCTCTCTTTTTTTTTTTGGCCTATTCTTCCCTTTTGGAATGGGAATGTGTACCCAATGTCTGTTTCACTACTCTATCTCGGCAGTAGATAAATTTGGGGTTTTTTTTACAGGTTCACAGTTGGAAGGACTTTTGCTTTTGGTCTCAGATGAGACTTATGACTTTGGACTTTTAAGTTGGTGTTCGAGCAATCTAACACCTTTGGGACTGCTGGGATGGAATGATTGTATTTTGTATGTTAGAGTGACATGAGTTTTGGGGAGCCAGGGGCAGAGTGATAGAGTTTGGATGTGCTGACCCCACCAAAACTCATGTGGAAATTTGATCCCCAATGTGACAGTGTTGGAAACTGATTGAATCATGGGAGTGGATCCCTCATGAACGGATTAATGCTCTCTCTGGGGGATGGGGCCTGAGTGAGATCTCACTCTATTAGTTCCCGTGAGAGCTGGTTGTTTAAAAGACCCTGGCACCTCCTCTCTCTGTCTTGCTTCCTCTCGCCATGTAATCTGCTTGTACCCACTGGCTGCCTGCCACTTTCCACCATGAGCAAAAGCAGCCTGAGGCCCACACCAGATGCAGCTGTCCCAGAATCATAAGCCAGATAAACCTCTTTTCCTTATAAATTACCCAGTCTCAGGTATTTCTGTTATAGCAACACAAAATGGGCCAAGACATATAGGGACTCATTACTGCCATTTTGTTACTTTTTTTCTGGCTAATTTGTAGATCTTTTTTTTCCCTCTTTTTCAGTCTTACTGTCTTCGTTTGTGATTAAGTGGTTTTCTCTAGCATAATATTTTGATTTTTCACTAATCATTTTTAGTATGTCTGCTATAGTTGTTTGTGTTATAGTTACCATGATGCTTACAAAAAACATGTTATGTTTGTAACAGATTATTCTAGACTAATAACAGAAACATTGATTACTAAAAAAATTAGAAAAAAAATAAAGCCAACTCTACATTTTGACATTAGTTCCCCTCATTTTTTGGCATTTTGTGTTCCAAGTTATAACTTTTAATATTGCCTATCTCTTACATGGTTGTTGAGTTTTTTATTATCTTGTTGAGTTTGTTCTTTAGTCTTCAGAGTAATGATATCAGTGGTTTATTCACTACCCTTACTACATTAAAGTATTCCAAGATTGTCTGTGTACTTATTCTACTAGTGAGTTTTGTACCTTCACATGTTTTCTTTTACACACAAACATCATATTCTTTCAGTTTGAAAAACTTCCTTTAGCATTTCTTATAAGGCAGGTCTAGTGTTAGTGAATTCCCTTAGCTTTTGTTTGTCCAAGAAAAACTTTATTTCTCCTTCATATTTGAAAGTGAGTTTTGCTGGATACAGAATTCTTAGTTGATGGTCTTTTTCCTTCATCACTTTGAATATATCATCCCATATCTCTCCTGGCCGATAGGATTTCTACTGAGAAATTTGCCTACAGCCTCACTGGGGTTTTGTTGAATGTTACATGTTTCGCTCTCTCTCTCTTTTTCTTGTGCACACACACATGTGTGCTTTCAGCATTTTTTCTTTGTCTTTGGTTTTTGATAATTCGATCATTATGTGCCTTTAATTGTTCCTCCTTGGACTGAATTTGACTGGTGACATCTGAACTTCCTGTACCTGGACGCTGTCATATTTCTCCATAATTGGGAAATGTTCAGCCATTATTTCCTTAAATATTCTTTCTAGGTCTCTTCCATTTTTATCCCCTTTGGGTACACCAATTATGTGGAAGTTATTTTGCTTGAAGGAGTCCCATAATTACTGCAATTCTGTTTCATTTTTATTATTCTTTTTTCTTTTTGCTCTTCTGATTGGAGAATTTCATATGTTCGGGTTTTGTTGAATGTTACATGTTTCGCTCTCTCTCTCTTTTTCTTGTGCACACACACATGTGTGCTTTCAGCATTTTTTCTTTGTCTTTGGTTTTTGATAATTCGATCATTATGTGCCTTTGATTGTTCCTCCTTGGACTGAATTTGACTGGTGACCTCTGAACTTCCTGTACCTGGACGCTGTCATATTTCTCCATAATTGGGAAATGTTCAGCCATTATTTCCTTAAATATTCTTTCTAGGTCTCTTCCATTTTTATCTCCTTTGGGTACACCAATTATGTGGAAGTTATTTTGCTTGAAGGAGTCCCATAATTACTGCAATTCTGTTTCATTTTTTTAATTCTTTTTTCTTTTTGCACTTCTGATTGGAGAATTTCATATGTTTTGTCTTCAAGCTCACTGATTCTTTCCTGTGTTTGATCAAATCTGCGATTGGAACTTTCTATCAAATTTTTAGTTCAGATAATGTAATTTTTATTTTTAGAATTTTTTTTAATTGATTCTATTTCTTTGTCAAGTTTCTTGTTTTGCTCCTGGATTGTTTTCCAAATATCATTTAAGTTTTTATCTGTATTTTCTTGTGACTTCCTGATTATTCTGAACTCTCAGTTAGACATTTCATAAATCCTCTGCTCTTCTGGGTCCATTTCTGGCACTTTGTTGGTTTCCTTTGTTGGTGTCATATTTCTGTCTTTTGTGATCTTCTTGTCTTTACATTGCTGTCTGGGCATTTAAGAAGATGGCTACCTCTTCCAGGCTTTATAGGTGTTCTTTGGTGGTGTTAAACATTTTCTGCTCAATGTCAGAACTTAGTCTAATCACTTCTGTTCTTGTCTTTACATTGCTGTCTGGGCATTTAAGAAGATGGCTACCTCTTCCAGGCTTTATACGTGTTCTTTGGTGGTGTTAAACATTTTCTGCTCAATGTCAGAACTTAGTCTAATCACTTCTCGGTCATGTGAGGTCACCAAGCTCCACTGGGCCATGTGAAAATTCTGGCCCAGGACTGAGTCTTTCCTGCAAACTGTGCCCTCTGCAGTTCTATTACACTGACTGGTCTCCACTGTGTGGCTTCCCTGTTAATCTGATGACAGATCAACTGCCTATGCTTCTCCCCAGTGCACTCCTTGGGGATCTCTCCCCACAAGCATTGCAAATGTTCCCTGTGGGGTTGGCACCCACAAGTCCCCCACAAAGATTCACCAACCTCTGGGTAATTTCTGGTAATTTCCACCCATTGGCTGCAGCCCCTCCCTCCTCTTGTGGGCACAGGGAAAGCTTGTAAGCAGCTTTGCTAGTCTAAGAAATGGGATGGTGTACTCTGAAATGGCTTTTCATGGCATCCGTCTCCTCTGCAGATTCCAAGTAGCTTCACACAAAAGCCTCAGCAGCATCCTTTGCCATCTTTTGGTAGCTGTTCCATAGGCTGGTAGCTGCTTCATGAGTGTCTGGGGCTGGATCTGATTGGGGTAATTCCTCCTCCTGCTTGCTGCGACTTTCTGTGCCTTCACAGACATGGCAGGTCTTTTATCTTCATCTCCTCAAGTTATAGTGATTACAGAATGGCACTTTTTGTGTTCTAATAGTCATAAATTGATCAATAGTTGGGGGTGAGTGATGCTGGGATCATCTATTCTGCCATCTGGATAACATCACCTATCAAGATGAGATTATCTCCTAAAATCATAATTATGTATCATGGGTAACAACACCATATTTTACTTCACATTTTTAAAACTAGGTTTAAAAATGTAAACACCATGTGATCTTGGAGAAATAGGTTAAACTTTCACCAACTCATCTGCTCCACTTCTAAATGGGTTCCAAATTTCTACAGTCAAAAAATGGACTGAGAAAACTATTCAGAGATGAGTTATGATCTATTTAAAAGTGGTCATAGCAAACAAAATACATCCTAGAGGGTGCAGAAAAGATCTGTGGAGAATAATGGATTGATAAGTCACTCCCAAATAGCAGAACTGGGTCTAATCTAGGAACAGTCTCTGACCCCAGAGTAGGAAGACACAGCAACATCTTCCCAGCTGGATTTCAAAATTACTGTGGACAAGTGATTGGTAAGTGGCTTTTATTCTTCCCTTTTATGAATAAACATGTCTCTGATTATACTTATCCAGTCTAACCCAAATGTTGGGTTACGTGGTATTGATAAACTTGTTCCTAGGTGTCCTATTAAGAGGATCACATTCCTGACTTGAAGTATAACATAAGAACTGAACTCACTCTGATGCTCTGATTGGATAAGATTTTTGTAGACCCTATGATGGAGATGAATGTATTTTGCATTTGAGAGGCATATATATATATATATATATATATAATTTAGAACAAAGGGTAGACTATGGTAGATTGATTGAATTAACAGAATTAACTATTGTTGTCCATATATTCAAGCCCTTTGCTTTGTACATTCCTATTCCCTTCCCTTTCTGACTCTGAGATCAGGCTGTGACTTGCGTTGGCCAATGATATGTTAGCAAGCATAATAAAATCAGAGAATTAAAAAGCATATGTACATTTTTATTTGATATTTTACACAATTGTGCATGTATTTTGGCATCGCCATAAGAACAAGCATGCATGCCAGAGGTATATGAATAGCACTTGGAAAAAAGCTGAGGTCATTCTAGACAAGGCAAGAGACAGCAGACCCCAAAACACGTGCAAGAACACATTAAGACCAATTAATCTCAGCCAAAATCAGCAGAAATGCCAATTTGACCCATACACAGACTTGTGAAAAGCAATATACAGTGGTTTTGTTTTAAGCCATTAAGATTTCTGGTAGTTTGTTAAGCATCCATATACACCTTCACTGGAATAATCTGGGTCTAGGGCTTCAAATCCTGTGGTTGCAGGATTAATTATTGGACAATGGTCAGTTTCTGTGGAGTGTTACCAATTAATTTCTTTCCTGAGAAGCCAGTCTTTATGGGAATCAGTGTTGGGCATATTAACCTTACCCTTTCAGTTCACTACTCTGATCACAAAGAGTGTCTTTTAAGCAAAACACCCCAATTCCATTATCAAGTCCCTAAGAGCTGTGAGAATAAGAACTGAATTTGCCAAATAGAAACTGCAAGATTATCAGCAATGCTTGATACCACCCCTAGGATGCAGCTTATTTCTAGTGAGAAAAATGTGATAAGACCATTTTATGGACAGCCGAAAAGGCACACACTATCAGTTATGGAAATTATTTAAAAAGGCTGGAATCTTAGGTTGAGAAAATTCTTGAGGCCCTCTGAGATTTTTTCCAAGCATCTTCTAGTGATCTGTATCATTTTGGTAGAAGAAAGAGCCATCCTAAATAACTTTCTTCTAATCCTTGGGAGCTAAGATCCATTGTAAGCAATCACTTGTATTTGCCAGTACTACTACATGGTATATCAGTCGATTTTGATAGGAAGTTTCAGGAAGAAAAAGGGTATTATCGAGTCCTTGAAGTGTTCTGTCTCTCCCCCTTCCTGTCAGATCACAGACAGATTAGCAAAGCAAGTCAACGCCATGAAAGTTGCAACAAAGAATTTAAGATGGCCTTGGTGGCAATAGTCCTGGAGAGATCCAAGTACAAGACTCTGTGTACCCACTTCTTGGCTCCAATGAATTCAGTATTCTTTTCCTATTAGATGAGGACATTTTTCTACTTCTGAATGTATCCATAGCCTCTGTCCCACACCAAGAGCAGTCACCTCAATGGAAACCAGTGGAGTAACTTAAAACCCCACAGCCAAAGTGCCAGAGTGCCTCTGCAGAGTCTGATTTCCATCCCAGCCTGAATTCTTGGCACTGATCTAGAATGCAATGAGCAATGGAGGATTTGCATCACTGCTGTTATTCCTGTCTCCATGACTCTTCCCTGATAATGCTGCTTCAGCATGCTTAGTGTGTGTGCTCTCT
>NW_007737644.1:4937-6121 GCF_000696425.1 Galeopterus variegatus | reverse complement strand
TGAAAGTTGCAACAAAGAATTTAAGATGGCCTTGGTGGCAATAGTCCTGGAGAGATCCAAGTACAAGACTCTGTGTACCCACTTCTTGGCTCCAATGAATTCAGTATTCTTTTCCTATTAGATGAGGACATTTTTCTACTTCTGAATGTATCCATAGCCTCTGTCCCACACCAAGAGCAGTCACCTCAATGGAAACCAGTGGAGTAACTTAAAACCCCACAGCCAAAGTGCCAGAGTGCCTCTGCAGAGTCTGATTTCCATCCCAGCCTGAATTCTTGGCACTGATCTAGAATGCAATGAGCAATGGAGGATTTGCATCACTGCTGTTATTCCTGTCTCCATGACTCTTCCCTGATAATGCTGCTTCAGCATGCTTAGTGTGTGTGCTCTCTTGCCATTTCCTCTCATTTGTATGAAAGGTAGCAAGGCAAGATGTGTATCTGGCCAGGTGGCTAGAAAGCCACTACAGCTTTCTGGAAGTGGATTGAGGGTTCAGAAGAAAATGACCAACCTTAAAGAAAGGAAGAGTCCATTTGATGCAAATCAACCAAGCACTAAGGTGTGTGTTCACTGGCTGCTCACAAGAACCAGCATCACTTGTTCTCTAAAAATAGGAGGCTCAGGGCAATAAGATCACCTAAAATAAAACTCCTTGTTTGTAATTAACTACCACTGAGGGAAGTCCTTCTGAAAAACTTGTGCCTGCAAGAGTGCCTGTAAAGACACACACATACACCCCCCAACATATAGGGTCTTCATCCAATTATGACACAATGGGCACACTCAGACTGACTGCTCTGGACCCAGCAGACTATGTGGAAGTCAGAGGCAAAAGGAGATTACAAAACTGTACACCTTCCCTATGACATTAGGATAATACAGAGATAAGTCTGAAGGCACAGCCTCTAGGGTTTCACTATCCCACCACCTCTGCATTCCCAAAGTTATCCCACGATTGAAATTCTGAAGGGAAGGCAATGTCTCTCCAATGGCAGACTTTTCTGCACATGGGTGGAGGAAGGGTAACTCTTGTTACCACCCAGATGTCAGTCATTCAATCAACCAATGAAATGTCCTCCAATGGCCAAGGAACCCAACATTGGGTGTGCCTTTCTAGGAGTGATAGCTGTTCCTTACCACCTGCATAATCAGCAAATAGAAGGCCAGTCCAAGCCAGGCCATTT
>NW_007737644.1:0-4379 GCF_000696425.1 Galeopterus variegatus | reverse complement strand
TCTTACAATCTTTTTCTCTCGCTTCCATGTAATTTCTTGAGGGAACACCATAAAAATGTCTGTCCAAACCACCATTTTAAACAAAAAGTCTCAACATGACATTTCTTAGAAAAAAGTCCCACAATATTGGCAGACATGGTCAGGAGAAATGGTGCGGTTGCAGTCATGCATTTCCCACAGTGCCAAGTTACAACATCAGAAAATAAAATCAACTCAGAGATGCTCTTGTAAACCTTCCATGGAAATTCTATTCACTGAATCTATCTGTTCATCCGTAATGTTTCCCAGAAGCCCCAGTAAATGCAAAGTCCACAGATCTTTTTATAACAGAAAAAGTAAGCTCAGAGGGGAAAAGCTTCAGTTACAGGAACAGCAATTAAATCCTATGCCATACACTATCACTATCTTGAAAATTGAAATTATGAGGCACGAGCTGTTGGCTCTAACTTTATTTCTCGTAAAGGCAAAAATGTATATTAATATCCCTGCAGTATAAAATGCTTCAAGATGTAGGTCAGTAAAGTCAGTGAATAGGTATGCATGGTTTTTAATGTTTTTCATTTAGTGCAAACAGATTCTTCATGTGAAATACATTTGACAAATTTCTTAAATAACTTTATGTTGTGGTCAGTATAAATGCTTTGAAGTTATACATTTTAGATAAATTTCAAATATTTTGGTAATAGAATTTCTTACCATATAACTAAAAAGTGAAACTGGGTTCTAGCTGTGTGGTCTTTAAAATTCTCTCCAGCTCCATTAAATAGCAGTTATTTCTGTGAAAGAAACATTCTCAAACTTTTCTTGCATTTAAGCCAATATCTGAACTTTCTGAAATTTCATTTTAAATTAATTCCTCTGACTTTATGAAAACAGCAAATCACACTGGTCCCAGTCCACAGAAGTCAGATTCTCAAATTATACTTTTTTTTCACCTGCCGGTGTCAGGTAGCAAGAAGCCAGGTAGTAAAGGTTGAATATTAACGTGTTGCTTCACTGACTATTTTCTGGAAGGATCTATACTGGATCTACTATTTGTGAAAACGAATACAAAAAGATAAATAAAATGTGGCTGAACGCAACTTTTCCACTATTTTAAGAAACTAAGTGAAGTTGCTATAGTGCAACGTTTTTACAAACTAGAAATTTATTATCAGCATTAAGAAGATGAAAAGTAGTCTCTACAAAGGTGGAATTGCAACCCCCCAAAAATGAGCTAAAACCATATAAACTAATAAAGAAATAACTTTAGTAGGATTTCACTTTGGTGCCTTTGATGATCACAACAGATTATAAATGTGATTCAGTTTAAGTTACAGGTAAATAAACCAAATATGAGCAATTTATATTATCTCTACATATTGTGAGAACATGTTATGATAAAGCGGTATGATATACAACAGTTTCAAAAATAAGGCTTTTCAAAAGTTTAAATTATCAATGTTGCTGACTCTATCCTCGATCTGGATGTTAAATATATATTTTATTTTGATCTGTTCTTTACTTGTCTTTGTTTGGTTTTAATATTCATTTTTATTAATTTTATCCTAAATGTGGACGTGAGACAATCTGGATCAAAGATAGATTATCATTATTTGCTTAAAAAGTAAATATGTAATGACTGTGTGGCTCCCCACACCATAATTCTTACCCCTACAGTGATTTTATGAAAGCCAGGTCAAATGGCTTTTTTTTAAAACAAACTTCTACTACATATACAAACTTCAAAGTCTATGTGACAGGTGAGTAATGAAAAAAATTGAATTTTATCTGCTTATATGCAGGAGAAGAGGCAATTGCCTCTTCCTCCCTTCTAGAAAGGTAGAAGAAAATCTTTGCTCTTTGGAGACTGTATGGAAAGGATCCTGAGATATCACTCTAAATTTGGGGATATAAATACATATCTCCAATGGCCAGATAAGACCAGTGTCTCCAGCTTTGCTGATCTAGAGATGTCTCCAAGGTTCCGGACTCATTTTCTCTTGAGAGGAGTCATATACTTCTGGAATCAGGAAATTTGCCTGGAGTTTTCTCACTATCTCTACACTTAGAAATTAACTTCCCGAGGCTTACTCTTAGCTCAGGATCCCAAGTTTTCAGCAAAATTTGTTCCAAAAGCCCTAACAGTACAGAAACACAAAAGTATTTTCTCTGCATCCTATGCACTGGCTAGCTCCAATTATTGGCACTATGAACTTTTGCAGGGAATTGCCTCTAATGTTTCTCACATAAGTATAAATGGGCAGATATAACTTATCCCTTAGAAAATCCAGACTGTTACACAAGGCAAATTTTGTTCATATCATTAACAGAAAGTTGTTTTAACCTAATAAATAATAGCAAGTCTTATTTTCTCTTATAGAAGTACCAGACTTTAGATAGGAATTTTTAAAGCGATGAATGATGTTGCTAAGGAGACCTTTTTAAACTTCCACAAGCAGATTTCCTTCATTACCTTTGAATCAGCTAGTTTCCTCCTATCACATGAATTTTACAATGGTATGCTTTTTCTTTCCTTTTTTTGTTATTACAATTAATTTATTTCTGAATTTGTCATAACTATGACATTTTTGGAACAAATAACTTGATTTTTTAAATTAAGACTTGAAAGATTATTTCTGCTCTTTGTTACAGTTTATGTTATTATCTTTTTCAAATTTCTATGTGCCTAAAAAATTATATTTTCTAAGCTTCATAAAACTGAATTTACATTTAAATACAATTCATTTTGCTAGAAAAAGACAATCCTCTAAAAGCATGGCTTAGCCCAGCTTGCTTTAAATGTAGAGCTACAGGATTATATCAACCACACAAAATGGAGCATTTATATTAAATGCAATATAAGTCTACATAGTGCTGTCCATATGCTAATTGAGAGTGATTACTTCTAATTCACGATTTATCAACTGAGCCAGATTAGCTATTGAGAAAGACTCAGTGCCAACAATCTAGAAAGAAAACAAAAATCATACAGTTTGTCAGAAAAATTTATATTTCACAGATGACAGAAAAGATGCTTAATTATGAAGTCTATAGAGAACAATAAATATTTTGGCTGTTATTTGTGCACATTGAATCTATCAAAATCCTAACTTTGTGTTCAGATACAACATTTAAAAATAATTAAGTTCCTTTATATAAATTTCATTAGTTTGATTCTAATTCCTTAGATAAATATACCAGCTGAAAATAAGAACATTTCTATAATATGGCCTGGAAACAAAATCATGAACAATGAAACCAACAACAGGTGCCCAGAGAAGTTTTATATGTCAGAAATTAATTATGCAAAATTGATCATGTTAGAAAACAGCATTTGGAAATAACCAGTGTAGCTAATCAAAAATAATTCATAATCCCAAAGTAAATTAAATATAAAAATTAGCTATTTTCTCCCCAATAAATGCTGCACTGTCATTTACTTTATAAAATCAAGTTAGATTCCAAGATGGCAACGGGTCTGGAGCGGCCGTGCCAGGAAACAGCGCGATCCTGAGAAGTTTGCGCTGTGATACCAGAGTACTAATTGCATTTCCAAGAGCAACAAAAAACAAATAATTCTTNTGTTGCGGGTACGAGTGAGCAGCCCAGACAACAAAGGCCAAGTAAGCCAGCAGAGATGGCATAGAAACGGACTGGAACATGCCGGACCGGCCCAACTCTGCGAGCTCTGTGAGTCACCTCCAGCCCAGCCCCAATTGCGGGGCGAAGCCCGACTGCTCCCCGCCCACCTGGCTCCCGCCTACCACACCAGGCTAGGCGCCCACAACAGAGCTGCCTCCATTTTATCGGGTGGGGGCAGAGACGGCCGGCTTACTAAGGGCAGGCCAGCCATTTCTGCTTCTCGCGGCTGCACATTGAGACGTGCCATTTGCTTACCTCGACGCGGGGCACCCCGGGGCCTGTGGACCGGCCTNTAGCTGTTCCTTACCACCTGCATAATCAGCAAATAGAAGGCCAGTCCAAGCCAGGCCATTTTTCTCTCTCTCTCTCTTTATCTCCATCTCTGTCTCTCTCCTCTTTCTCTCTCTGTCTCTCTCTCCCTGCCCCCCACATCCGTCTGTCTTTCAGACCTTGAAATAATCCTTCTATTATTAGTCCTACCTTTATTTATTTCTTGCAAAGCTCCTGAACTTTACCAATTTCTGGGTCTTTTGGATAGTCTGTAGGGTAAACAATTTGACTTTACTCACTGCCAGGTTTGGATTCAACTTTCTTGTACATAATAAATCAATCACACTCATCATCTGCCTTATGGATTTCCATATTTTTCTTTCTTTTTTCTCTTATATTGTCCTTGCTATTGTTAAAATAAGCATCTTACAATCTTTTTCTCTCGCTTCCATGTAATTTCTTGAGGGAACACCATAAAAATGTCT
>NW_007737643.1:49273-51032 GCF_000696425.1 Galeopterus variegatus | reverse complement strand
GGCGCCTAGCCTGGTGTGGTGGGCGGGGGCCAGGCGGGCGGGGAGCAGTCGGGCTTTGCCTTGCAATTGGGGCTGGGCTGGGGGTGACTCACAGAGGTCGCAGAGTTGGGGCGGTCTGGCACGCTTCACTCCACCTCTGCACAGTCATTTGCTCTGACTGGACCATTTCCACCTCTTTGTGGCCATAGATATGATTGTACTTTGCCTTCAGGATTGTACTGATAAAGCTGTGTTTCATCTCCTGTTACAATTCTTCGAAGAAATGCTTCAGGATCTTAATCTCACTTGATCAAAATTTCCATTGAAAGCTCTGCTCTTGTTTTCAGCTGTTCTGGACACAGTACTGTTGGCACCCATCGAGCAGAACGTTTGCTCAACTGTAATTTTTCACTCAGGATTGTATAAGCTGAAGCAAATGAGATGTCTGTGGTATTTTCTGTTATTTCTGCTGTTCATGGTCAGTCATCTACAATCAGGGCAAGCACAAGATAAATCTTTTCCTCAGAAATTGATGTGGACCATCTGCCGCTGCCGGATTCATCTTCAACATGGTCTCATCCCTTCTTAAAATTAGTTAGTTAATTGTAAACTGCCATTTCTCTGGGGTATTGTCCCCATGAACTTTGCATAAAGCATCAATAATTTCACCATTCTTCTGCCTAAGCTTCACGTGAATTTGATGTTTGTTCTTGCTTCAATTTTTGTAGAATTTAGCTGTGATAAGGCCTCTTTTCAAATTCACGCCTTATTAAGAAAACTACAGGACGATATCCTTGATGAATATAGATGCGAAAATCCTCACTAAAATACTACCAAACAGAATACAGCAACACATACATAAAATTATTCACCACGATCAAGTGGGATTCATTCCAGAGATGCAAAGTTGGTTCAAACGATCAAGTGGGATTCATATACAGCAACACATACATAAAATTATTCACCACGATCAAGTGGGATTCATTCCAGAGATGCAAAGTTGGTTCAATATATGCAAATCAATAAATGTGATACACCATATTAATAAAGCCAAACACACGGAGCATATGATCATCTCCATAGATGCTGAAAAAGCATTTGATAAATTCAGCACTCATTCATGACAAAGACCCTCTATAAGTTAGGTATAGATGGAAAGTATCTCAACATAATTAAAGCCATATATGACAAACCCACTGCCAACATCATCCTGAATGGGGAAAAGCTGAAAGCTTTTCCTTTAAGAACAGGAACTAGACAAGGATGCCCACTCTCACCAATCCTATTCGACATAGTATTGGAAGTACTAGCCAGAGCAATCAGAGAAGAGAAGGAAATAAAGGGCATCCAGATTAGAAAAGAAGAACTCAAGCTATCCCTGTTTGCAAATAACATTATCTTATATATCGAACAGCCTAAAGCCTCTACAAAAAAACTCTTAGAGGTGATAAATGATTTCAGTGCAGTAGCAGGATACAAAATCAACACACAAAAATCAGTAGCATTTCTTTTCTCCGATAGTGAACATGCAGAAAGAGAAGTCAAGAAAGCTTGCCCATTTACAATAGCCACCAAAAAAATAAAATACTTAGGAACTGAGTTAAACAAGGACGTGAAAAATCTCTATAATGAGAACTACAAACCACTGCTGAGAGAAATTAGAGAGGATACAAGAAGATGGAAAGATATCCCATGCTCCTGGATTGGAAGAATCAATATAGTGAAAATGGCCATACTACCCAAAATATACGTAGAACTCTTAAAATTCAACCAATTAAAA
>NW_007737643.1:29069-48336 GCF_000696425.1 Galeopterus variegatus | reverse complement strand
CCAAAGGAATGGAAATCATCAAGTCGAAGGTATACCTGTTCCCCAATGTTCATTGCAGCACTCTTTACAATAGCCAAGGGTTGGAACCAGCTCAAATGTCCATCATTGGATGAGTGGATACGGAAAATGTGTTATATCTACACAGTGGAATGCTACGCAGCTACAAAAACGAATGAAGTACTGCCATTTGCAACAACATGGATGGACCTTGAGAGAATTATATTAAGTGAAATGAGTCAGGCAGAGGAAAAGAATTACCACATGTTCTCACTTATTGGTTGGAGCTAAAAATAAATAAATAAATTCACTCACACACACAAAAAATAACCGAGGGTCGGGGAGAATATATAACAACTACAATCCTTTGAAGTTGTTACAACAAGCAAAAGGAAAAAACATTGGTGGGTGGGAGCGGGAAGAGGGAGGAGGGAGGGAGGTTTCAGTGATGAGCCATAATAATCAACCACATTGTATATCGACAAAATAAAAATTTAAAGGGAAGAATAAATAAATAAATAAATAAACTCCATTTAACAGACAAATAAATAAAATAATAGTAAAGAAAAAAAAATTGATACCTTGTATTTCTTAGTGCCTCAACCTGGATCTTGTTCAGACATTTTATAAAAAGTTAGCATGAGTTTAATTTGGTACAAAAAATTTTTGCAATCCACGCATAGTTTTTATCATACGCATTTTCCATGAACTTTTTAAGAGACCCCTCATGTGTTGTTTTATGGATTTCCTGGAGGCAGATAGTAATGCCTACTTCTATTTATACTATTCTATAACTAGTTCCCCATGAGTTCAGGTAGGTCTTCAGACTTGTTTCTACCCAAAAGAATATGGCAAAAGTGAGGGGATATCACTCCTGTGAATCCATTTTGTTACAGAAGGCTTTGTCTTAGGTGACTTGAGCTAGACATTCTCCACGTTAGTTTGAAGTAGCAGGCCACCAGGAGTCCTACAACTACCAGGAAATAAATTTTTCCAAGAATTTATTGGGGCTTGAAAGTGAATCTTTCACCAGTCAAGCCTCTGCTGAGACTACAGACTTGGCCAACAGTAGGGATGAAGCCTATGGAAACCCTAAACCACAGAGCCAGCAAAGTTGTGCATGGATATCTGACCTATGGAAACGGAGATAATATATTGTGGTGTTTTAAGACACTAACATTGTTCTACTTTGTTATGTAGTAACAGAAAACTCAGACATACACATAGATTAATTATAATTGAAGGGATAATTCATGAACTGGAAGTTAAATTAGCATAAAGCACTCAATATAAACCTTGGTGAGATGAAAGTTTAGAGAATACACAAGAAAATAAGAGAAACAAAGGATATGTTTGAAAGTTATAACATATGAACAATTAGAATCTAGAAAGGAAGTAAGTGAAAACAATGGACAAATATATATTTTAGAGAATAATTGGTGAGAAAATTCATAAATGATGAAAGACACGCAACCACAGATTAAAGAAGTCCTATAAATGTTCACTGTAGCTTGCATAAGACCAACACTTCCTCCCAAAAGGAGAAAATCTAAATAAAATACAAAATTAGATTTTTAAAAGTGTTGGAGACAACCAGGGCAGCATGGACTTGAAGGGTCAAGATTCTAGAAAAGGGAAGCCACAGAGAAATGAGCATATTATTCTGCACCACTTTTTTTCCTTTGAGCATTTGAGAGCTCTCAGGCAGGTTTGCATGATGGAAGATGTTGAAAGCAATAAAATGTCAACAGCTAAGAGGCTAAATCTAAGAGGAGTCTTTGGCATTCTTATAGTGTTGGTGGATAAAGGTTTGAGTTCAATTTCCTCAAGGGAGAAGAGCATCTAGTAAACCTAACTCTCAACTGAGACTCCTGAAGGAGTATGACATAGGAGTAAGGACAAAATGAAAGGTTATTGCAGAAAGAGAGCCTGTGGACCCAAAATAATGGGTGACAGTTCAAGTAGGGGCCTTTGCTGGTGTAAAGATGGATAGATGCTCTCCTGTAGGGCAGGGAGATTTTTACTATCTTTTTCTAAATCATCATGCACCACGTGTCAGGTCACATGTAGAAACCTCAGCATACTTGTAGGAGTCTCTCAGTAAAAACACTGCAAATAAATTCTTGGTGAACCTACATTTGGATGAAAAGTGGGCTTCCTTTGGCAACCTGGAGATGGCTGATGGGTCAGAGATTTACAAATAAATTATTGCAATTATACAAGAAAAAATCATCTAATTGCACCTATTTCTGTTCTGAGGACTCTGAGAGCCATCTACCTGGGAGGGATGGCAAGGAAAGGTAAAGCAACACAAAGAAACTAATAACTGCTGTGGCCAGGCATTGTGCTGGGAACTTTCTCACATATTTTTCCATCAAGGCCCACAACAAACGTTATGGTGTGGGCACTGACTTGCCCAGCATCATAGCACAAGGTGGGAGCACAAGCAGGATTCTGACCCAGGCACATCTGATTCCAAGCCTAGAGTTAATTCCACCAAGTTTGGCTGGTGAAGGTTCTTGCCTCCTGAGAACAGTGTCAAGCTTCTGGCCATGAGGTTAAGGAAGAGCAACAGGTTTCATATCACTCTAGCCTAGAGTTGGAGGTTAAAGGCAAGAAGAGCATGTCCTGAGACTCAGGCATCCTAAAGACCAGACCCTGCTGGTCCTTTGGCAATCATGGCTGATGTCTTGCTAGAACAGACACAAATGATAATATGACAGTAAACTCCTACTGACACCTGTTGTGAACCATCCAGAAAATTGGCTGAGTAGAATAATTGCCTGATGTTTCTTTTAAGATAATGAAATGCATTTCAAGTTTCCTTTAATGGTCAGATGATCATTAATCACTTTTAACTTGTCTTGCAGAAGGCTCAGAGTCCCTGATATGATACGGACACGTGCAGAGGAGACCCTATTGACCTCCAGATATCACAGGAAACAAAGTCAAGTCCTTCACCCTCCCTTCTTGGAACAAAAACTCAGAGCTTTACCAGAACCAGAATGCTGGACACAAAAAGTGAAGCAGTCTGTAACCATTTGTTACAGGATGAGCTGGAAATGAAGTGAGATTGGATGTACAAATTTCCCACTAATCAGCTCCTGCCAACTTGTGGTTTTTTGGAATTTTGCCTATATTTCTCCATACTTTGAGCTTCCTATAAGAACAAGTCATACTTCTCAGTCAGGAAAACTGAAGTGAGCACAGTCTCCTGTCTCCATATTGACCAGCCATACAGCAATGCTCTTTCTTTTCAGAAAAGCCAGCGTGTCACAGTGTCTGGCTTTCTGTGTGCATCAGGCAGTGAGCTCATTGCTTGATAACAATTTTCTTGACTCACATGGGACTCTGAGGTCCTGGGACAATCTTCGCAAGGCTCTGCAGCCCCCCAAAGGGGTGCCAGCTCTCACCTCTGATGCTGATCATCCATATAGACAATTTTTAGTCCAGTGGTTCACCTACTGAGATGTGACTTCACTGAGGTGTGGAAGGCCCCTTTTTGTCCTCGAATGTTTTGTGAGAAGAACATGCTCTGGGAAGAAGACATTTCTAAGTAGGTAACTCCAACAGGCTCCTAAGCCTTTTCTGCCTTTTGGTGGTCTCATGAGGATTGTGGGTTAGCAACCCAAGGGGAATTAGTGAGCAGTATAAAAGGTTTTATCCACAGGGATGCAACCTGTCTTGGTTTAGAATTCTGAGAGCTCAAGTTATTGTTTGTTTGTGTGTCTGACTTTTGTTTCATTTTATCTCTTGGAATTGGCTAATCAAGATTAAAATAATTGCAGACCAAAACTAAACCAACCCTCTTATAAGTATATTGGCATGAGAGTCCTTGGGCTCTAAAGATAAGAGTCATTACTCCCTCTGGTTGCTTAGGATACCATTAGGTGATTGAAAGTCTCACAGTGATGTCAGAATTCATATCCATGACATGCAGCAGCTTCATAAGATTTCACCACAAGAAGAACAGAACATGATCTTGGGTTAGAGGAAACCTTTACTGCTTGTCCAGAAGAAGCGTATAAGGAACTGCTCACCCCAGTGTCTTGAGAAACCCAACACTGCTTAGTGTTCAGGATCCTCCATGACATGTAAGACGGCTGGCTGGCTCCAGGGTGAAACTTTGAGAAGCAACGCCCACAGCAGCGCATTTACAGATTCAAACACTTTCCTTAGAAAGAGATAGTTGTGGTCACCTCTGACAATGTCTTATCAAATTATGTGAAATGGGAACAGTATTCCAATCTGCAGCCCTCCAGGCTGCATCCTGCAAAATTGGCAATGTTTAGTTATGAACCAATGAAAAGAAAGGAAATGGTGTTTTTTTAATGTAGTACTGCATGGCCACAGTATTCACTACAATTAGGAGAGGAAAGGCCTGAGAACAGATCTTTAAATTTTACTACCATCTTGCCACTATATTTGTTTTGTAAAAGAGAAGAAAAGTGGGATGAAATCCCATATATTCAATCATTTATGTCTATATATCAGAGAAAGAATTTGTAAAAGAAATGTAAAATTATTAAGCAGGGAGAGGGACCCTCAAATAAGCCTAGCCTTACAAATTCAAAACAGGTTGATGATCTTGCTTTGTCCCATTTGTTATCTACTATGGAACTTCTCCCATATGCCTAAGATAATCTCAGAGACAAGCAAGTTGAACTTGCTGACTCTTCCAAAGTCGATGGCTTGGTTTTGTATTCCCCATTACCTGATAGTCTAAAAGGACTGATCTCCCCCATCATACCCATGAGGATACCCAATGTAACCCCAAGAAAAATTTAATCTCAGGCACAGCAATTTCTATTAAGGCAAGTCCCAGCCTGAATAGATACCCAAGCACAGCCCCGAGTGTTTATATAGTGCATTCACCATTTTCCATCTCTGATTGATATAATTAGAAAAATAACATGTCTTCCTGCTGGATGACACTACAATGATGAAAGATTTATTTACCTCTATTTTTGCTACCCATAGCCCAAATTGGATGGATAGTCGAGTCTTCCTGAACACCTTGTTAATCCTGGAGGATCACAAAATTTTATTAAAAAAAACCCAAGAATAATCCAAAAGACTTCATGACCTGCAACCGAATAATACAGGTAACATTCAGGAGACTAATGCAGTGCCTGAAACTGAACCAGGCTGGGACTCCAATGATCCCAGAGATCAAACTAAATTAGACCACTACAAGGCATGCATAATAACTGGAATGTTGAAAGGAGTTTCTAGACCTAAAAGAATGAAAAATATTCAAGATGTCCAACAGGGACCAAAGGAAAATTCCCTCAAGAGTTCTTGAGAGGATTTTTAGTGCCCACAGATAATACACTGATATAGATCCAGAGCACTCAGACAATATGAGATAATTAACCTGACTTTTATTAGTCACAGCGCACCAGACATTAGAAAGAAAGTACAATGGGTGGAAAGAGGAATGGGTATGTCACTGTCTCAGTTGGTTGAAATTGCCTTTAAGGTGTTTACCAGCTACCATCAGATGCAAGAGAAGCAAAAGCGATGTGAGATAAGACAATCTGCTCTGCCGGCCAGAGCCATCAGATGTGATCCACTAAGCCATGCTAGAATGCCCCCAGGAGGAATGAAACAGCCATGGGTAAGACCTCTAGAGCCACAACCCTCTAACCAAAAAGGCCACCCAACTGTAGGCCCACAACAACGTGCCTATTGCAAACAAGCGTGTCACTGGAAATGGGATTGCCTAGTCTCCCAAAACAGAAGGGAAAAGAGACAAAAGGTGATCCCAACCCTGATGACCAGCTGCCACTTTCACTGATAGTGATCAAGAATACTGAGACCCAGGGTCTCCTTTTGATTTCATTGACTCCATTGATATCTCCTATAAGGAACCCCATGTGACAATGCCTAGGGGGAAAAAGACTTGCTGATTTTCTAATCAACTCTGGAGCTACTTATTCAGTTTTTAATGCCAAATGAGGACCCCTATATACAAGACTACTACCATAGTCTCTTGAGTCTCTGGAAAGATTTCTTTCTTTTTTTTTTTTTTTTTTTTTCTTTTTTCATGACCGGTAACGGGATCACAACCCTTGGTGTCGCGCCCGTACCTCGACCGGCAATGGGATCACAACCCTCGGTGTCGCGCCTGCACCACGCTCAACCAGTGAGCGGACCGGTCTCCACATGGGATCCGAACCCTCGGCTGGAGTGCTGCCGTGCTCCCAAGCGCCGCACTCTACCGAGTGCGCCACCGGGCCGGCCCTCTGGAAAGATTTCTCATAAGTCTTTCCACCAACTTTTGAAATGTCAATTGGGGGGAGACTTATTTAAAATACAGCTTTTTATATATGCCTTCATGCAAAGTGCCACATTTATCTTGTGATTTTTTAACCAAGTTAAACACACAAATGGTTTTTGCACCGGGAAAGAAAGAAGTTCAAATGCTTTCTGAGTATGCCTGTACCTTTCAAGCTGCATTGTTACAACTAAAAGAGAAACTTCAAATGGAAATACCTGGGGAAATACAATGAAAATTGAGACCTGAAGTATTGGTGAATGGGAGACCTGGATGATTTGGATGGCCCTTCCAGTGTAGGTGCCTACAAATGCCAAAGTTCCCAATTTAAAATAATACACATGGGAAAGACAGGCCAAAGAATACATAAAGTTTAATACCTGCTTTTCTTGAATACCAGCTCATTCAGCCTTGCCAGTCCCCACATAGTGCTCCTATTTTGCAAAGAGAGCAAGGCCTGGTTTCCTATGCATGAGCCAAGGGCAACGCATGTGATGGAATCAGGCAATAGATCAATGGCCAGGGTCCTGGGCATGATCCAAGGGCAAACCCTTCCACCAAGAAGCTGGCAAGATAATATGACAAAAACACCACTTCTGTGAGGTTGACCCACCACAGCCACTGCAGCAGCTACACCTGCTACAAAAGCAGCACAATGCCACAGCACTAGTGATGGCCACCGTGCAGGCAGCCTGCCAGACATTCAACTGCACTGACATAAAAAGGGTCACCAGTGCAGACCAGAACAAAAGAGGATACTTTTCTCCTCAAAGCCCACTCCAGAAAATAGAAGAAGCAACTGACCTACCAGATGACCAAAAATCAACATAGACATACTAGAAATATGAAAACCCAAGAATAGATGGCACCCCTAAAAGAATCCAGTAATTCTCAAATACCAGACCCAATAGAGCAGGAAACCCTTGAAATGACTGAAAAGGAATTCCAAGCAACAATCTTGAGGAAACTCACTGACATACCAGAAGATTCAGTTAGACAACATCAT
The DNA here is from genome assembly GCF_000696425.1 of Galeopterus variegatus. Classification (NCBI taxonomy): domain Eukaryota; kingdom Metazoa; phylum Chordata; class Mammalia; order Dermoptera; family Cynocephalidae; genus Galeopterus; species Galeopterus variegatus. Next base: position 41,053 of record NW_007737643.1, on the reverse strand, counting down.
GAAATGAGAAAAGACATCCAAAATATGAAGGGGGAAATATACAAAGAGATTAACACCTGGAGAAAGGATGTAGCAGAACTCATGGAACTGAAAGTTTCACTCAGTGAAATCAAAAGCGTGACCGAGAGCTTAAGCAGTAGGCTAGAGAAATCAGAAGAAAGAATTTCTGATTTTGAAGATAGCCTTCTTGAAATAACCCAGGAGGACAAAAAAAAATTCTTTAAAAGGAAAAAAAGAATTTAAAAAAGTGAAGAAAATCTAAGAGGGCTAGCAGACAACCCTTAAGTGCACCAACATTGGAATCAGGGGTGTTCCAGAAGAGGAGAAAGGAAAAGGCATGGAAAACCTATTCAACAGTTAATTACAGAAAATGTCCCAGGTATAGGGAGAGACATGGACCTTCATATCCAGTAGGCACAAAGATCCCCAAACAAATTCAACCCAAAAATATCCTGTCTAAGAAACATTATGGTCAAACTGGCAAAGCTCAGAGACAAAGAGAGAATCTTAAAAGCAGCAAGAGAAAAATATCACATCATCTATTAGGGAGCCCCTATCAGACTAACAGCACACTGCTCAACAGAAACTCTACAGGCCAGAAGAACATGGGATGATATATTCAAAATACTAAAAGAAAAAGCCGCCAGCCAAGAATACTCTACCCAGCTTGGCTATCCTTCAGATATGAGGGGAAAATAGTGTATATTCCAAATGCACAAATACTGTGGCGGTTCACCACCACACGACCAGCCCTACAAGAAATCCTCAAGGGAGTCCTGCATTTGGGATCCAAAAAAATGATAATCACTACCATGAGTACACAAGAAAGAACAAAACCCACTGGTAGAACAGAAATGCAAACATGAAAGAGAAAGGAACTCAGTCTTACCACCACAAACAAAGCTAATGACAATGTCATAATGTCCCTGCTTCATCCCTGACTTTAGTTATTTCGGTCATCTCTCTTTTTTTCTTGGTCAGTCTAGATAAAAGCTTGCAAATGTTTTTGTTCTCTTTAAAGAATCATCTTCTGGTTTTTGTTGATTTTCTCTCATTTTTTAATTCTCTATTTCATATATTTCTGCAGCAATCTTTGTTATTTCCTACTTATATTTGCTTTTGGCTTAGTTTGCTCTTCTTTTTCTCTTTTCTTAAGGTAGAAGTTCACATTACCAATTTCAGATTTTTCTTATTTTTAATATAGATCTTTACATGTATGAATTTTCCTCTAAGCACTGCAGGAGTCCTGCATCCTATAAATTTTGATATGTTATGGCTTCATTTTTATCTAAGAATATTCCTTAACTTCCCAGTGATTTTTCTTTTTACCTATTAAGTCCTCATGCCCAGCTCCACAGTGTAAACTTCTTCCCCCCAACACAGGCTCCATCTGGGTTTCACAGAGTGTGGCAGGAGCTCCGTCAGTCCTGGTGTCTGACAAGCCTAGGCTGTAGACTGAGCTCCTAATGAGTCTCATACATTTCGGTGCTGTTTTCAAATGTATAGATTTCCTGATGTGTTTTAAAATATCAATTTATTTGAAAAGCAATGCAGAATTTATAATAACTTGTCCCTTCAATTTTCTCCATTGTATAAACATAACTCTTACCACCTGGAGGTGGGTTTAGTACAAATAACTCTTGAAACACTTGTGAACAAGTGGTCTCTAGACATTCTGGGTATTGAAGAGAGTGTTAGGACCACGTTTCAATTTTAAGAGGCTCACTTTGGCATGGATGAGGAGGGTGTGTTACAGGAAGGGCTTCACAGAAGGCTGGGAGACCATTAAGGAGACTTTGGTGCCACCAATAAGGACACAGACTGGACTGTGCTGATGGCTGTGGGACTGGAAAGGACGGGGCTCACAGAGGCCGTGCTGTGGAGTGGAGGGGCAGAACTTAGCGGACTATCGTAGGCATGAGGGAGAGGAGCGGCCACAGTCTAATTAATGACCCCTCTTCCCAAGAACCCACAGCCTAATCCCCGGGTTCTCTGAATCCTCATCACGAGGCAAGAAAGCACTTTGCAGATGTGATTGAGGTAAGGACTTGGAGATGGGAGGTGATTCTGGATAACCTGATGGTTCCTAAACCCAACACGCTTATGTTACCAGGAGAAGACAGATGGAGTTATGACATGAACAGAAAAGAAGAGACTGTATGAAGGAGGCAGAGGTGGGAGTGATGTGGACACAAGTCAAGGACTGTCCTCAGTCACCAGAAGCTGGAAACAGCCCTGAATGGATCCCCCTAGAGACTCCGGAGAGAGGGCAGTCCTGCGGACCCCTGGATTACCACAGTGTGGTACTAATTCTGGACATCTGTTCTTCCGAACTGTGAGAGAATAAGTCATTTGAGCCTTCAGGCTAGTTGTAGATTGTTACAGCAGCCATAGGATCCGAAGCCACGATGTCTCCATGTTTCCTGAGTCAGGCGACTTGTGTGGGGGGAGGGACCGTGACCCAGGATGGGGGCTCCCAGAGGAGGAGTAAGTTGGGGAAGACAGTGTGCTGTTTTCTGTCTCGCTTCTGACATTGCTGTGGGGTACTTGAGTGGACCGTCCAGGTGGCAGCTGGGTCATTGTTTCCAGAGCCCTTGAGAGAAGTTGCTGGAGGAAGCGTTAGACTGACATGTGGTGAGTGGTGTGGACACTGATCAGGTTCTCGAGGGTGTGGGGTCAAATAAAGTTATTTGAGGTTGAAAGCTGGAGATGCCCCTAAAATTGTGATAAATGGCAAATCATTTATACTGGACATGACATAGGAGTCCATCCCCAGGGAAGAGGTGGGTCAGGCAGGTGAAGTGTGGTGATGAGGGGCACCAACCAGAGCTGCTGCAGGTGTGGACCATGGGACTGGTCAGCGACTAGGCTGGGGGAACCCTCAAGACAAGACCTCAGGACATTGTAACTGCTGGTCACCCAGAATAGTCACTTTCACTCATGGCTGCGTGAATGGAAAATCTGTGGAGTAGTGGAGGGTGGTCCTGACCAGACACTGCCTTTTGTGATGCCCAAATCTCAACCCACTGCTTGTTACAGGACATTGGTTCTCTGTAATTTACTATGACAACACCAAAAGGCCAATTCATGATTAAAGCCTTCATTGAGGCAAGGCCTGAGCCTGTAGGATAATAACAAGACACGTGGACAAGTGCAGGACAGGAAATTTATTGAAGCAAGACGTTGAAACCTTCACATTTTCAAGGAAGAGTAGGTGATCAGTGTTAGACCAGTGTAATTTAGGATACAATACCATGTATCACTAGCAGCTTGAGAGTATTTTACCCTGAAACAAAAAAATAGACTGAGATCAGTGACCCTGCTCCAGGAGGTGAGGTGAACTCAGACTGTCATTCATGACTAAGTTGTCAGTGGGATTTCTGCAGCAAAAGGCCCTTTGCAAGGGCACAAGGCAGGAAGCCAGTGTCGTGCAAGCTGGAGCACAGACCTGGCACAGTGATGACCCACCGTGCGTGTCACGGAGCAGCCTTTCCACAGTCATGCAAACAAGCCCTGAGTGACCCAGGACTGTGGCTCAGGTAGCTAAAGGAGGGGAGGGTGAAGAGGGGACAGAGCACCCAGCAGTGATTTTCTCTGAGGTCCCAGCACAGTGGACTCTACTCATCCTCTGCAGTGGGGGACCCAGGACTGAGAGACCGGGCAGGGCCGGGAGGGGACTCCGGGCAGCACGGCTGTCAGGAGACCCCCAGCCTCCCAGTGTGGGAATTCTGCCTCATGGCCCCTGCCCTTCTCAGCTCTGAGACCGCAGCTTCTTTGGGCATTTGCAGCTGAACCTCATGACCTGAACCCAGAGGTAGATGGGCTGGGAGAGCCCTTTACAACCTCTCATTACTTGATAAGACGTAAGGCAAGTGTTCCCACTTCCATGGGACACGGGGAGGCAAAGCAGCGAGGTCCCTCCCCTGTCATGGTAAGGAAGAGGCATGTGGGAAGGTGGGGAGAGTGGGCATAAGGGCTGGAGTGGGCTCCTGGCCCTGCAGAAGCTGCAGGGAACCCAGCCGGCCACCGCTGTGCACACAGGGGCCACTCTAGTTCCCTCCTCCCTGCGTCTCCCTGCTCAACACTCTCCGCAGCCCATGACCTCCACAGTGCCTATGTCCCACTGGGTGGTGCCACTTGCTCTCAGGACAGCACCCAGGCAGGAGGCAGCAGTGTCTGACCCCCAAAACCCCTGCATGTGGCCCAGCTGTCCTCCTTCTCAGGACATCCTGGGGGCCACACCATTAATGGAGGTGACCTGAGAAGGAGGAGCAAAACCAGGATGCTGTGTGCAGCTGGGTTTAATTCAGCAGCTGCCACGTAGCATCCACCCTGAGGCCCCGGGTCACCCCATCAGAGGTGAGCAGCAGGGCAGGTGCCACCAGCTCTGACCCCACAGAACAGCGAGCCGACCTCATTCTCGGCCATGCAACTGACCAGAAGCCTCTATGTGTAAGGGAGAAAGAAATTACCACTGTTTTGATAATTAGTTGTCTGTCCCCTGAGGGCATCCCATCTGTGCATTTCTTTGCTTCCAACAATGCTCCAACTTCTTCCTTTGGTGCATTAAATTTGGCAAGTTTTATCTTCAATCCTGTGTCAGTACCACTTAGGAAGGTTTTCATTTCACTAGCCAGGGATGGACAGACCTTCGCATTGGCTGGACAGAAGGAAAAATATACAGTTTATGTGTAGAATCTTGACTTTTCCCATGGCTCCCTGATGTCAGAACCAGACAGGATCCCTGGGTTTTATGTTCCCCTCCTGTAATTGTGCGGATGACTATGTTAGACCCTCGAGGTTGTGACTTCCTCCAGATCACACAGCAAGGGGCAGAGCTAGGACAGGAAAACTGGTTACCTGGTCAATCGATTCACTTTTTTTTTTTTTAAGGCTCATAAGCCACTTTCTGCTGCTTCTCTGTTTGCTGAAATTCCCTTTTCTAAATTTGAAAAATTTTATTGTGATACATTATTACTCTTGAATATTGGTGAAAGGAGGTTTCCAGTTATCAAATTTTTAAGTAAATGGTTCGGTCAGAATCTTACAAGAGATGAGAGAACTGAGGATAAATCTGGAGAAGAATAAATAAAATTATTACAACGTTGTAAGGTGATATTTTGACATTAATTGAAGAAGTTAGTATATATGCCATCAGATGCAGACAGAACTAAACGCCTAAAAATGAAAAGAAAGAGCGATGACCAGTTGTAGCACACATGAACCTTTTTTACAACATTTCTTTAGCTCTCTCTTTCTTCAGTGATGCCCAGAATCCTGAGAGAAGGTGAGAAGAGGGAACTGTGGCTCCATCATGCACAGTAGGGATTGTGCTGAGACCTGGGTGACCATTTTTCCAGGTCTGGATTCCCCATTCCCCCAAGTCTTTAGCAACATCCTGCACCCAGGTTATGCCCTACCAGGCTCCGCTGTGACCCCTGATCAGACAACATCAGACTCTATTTTTGATAGAGAATTTGGAGAGGAAATGGTCAGAGGCAGCACAGGGAAAGAGGAGGAGGTTCAGAATGGAAAACGAAAGAGAAAGACATAGAAAAACTAGGATCAGTCGCAGGGGTGGGCAACAAGCCTTGCAAGGTATTGTCAAAAGAATAGCCAGAATTTATGCTAGCAAAACACAAATCTTAGTGCCAACAATTGTACTAGTTTTGCGACCATTACTGGTATTACTCCTAGACTACTGGTAGTATTTGTGAATGGCTGCTTATTCCCAGAGGATATGTTATTTGCAAGTTTATTAATCAGAGAATCAGAGAGTACTGCTCTTGTTAGACTGGGAGCTCTTCAGTGATCATTCTATGTCCAACATTCTGAGTCTGAATTTATGAGTTCAGATGCCAATAGTTCAATTGGCACTCTGAGGAGGAAAATCTGCTTCTCAGCTCTGAGACCGCAGCTCCTTTGGACATTTGCAGCTGAACCTCACAACCTAAACCCAGAGGTAGATGGGCTGGGAGAGCCCTTTACAACCTCTCATTACTTGATAAGACGTAAGGCAAGTGTTCCCACTTCCATGGGACTGCGGGAGGCAAAGCAGCGAGGTCCCTCCCCTGTCATGGTGAGGAAGAGACATGTGGGAAGGTGGGAAGAGTGGGAATAAGGGCTGGAGTGGGTTCCTGGCCCTGCAGAAGCTTCAGGGAACCCAGCCGGCCACCACTGTGCACACAGGGGCTGCTCTAGTTCCCTCCTCCCTGCGTCTCCCTGCTCAACTGTCCCCGCAGCCCATGACCTCCACAGTGCCTGTGTCTCACTGGGTGGTGCCACTCGCCCTCGGAACAGCACCCAGGCAGGATGCAGCAGTGCTTGGCCCCCCCAACACCTGTGCGTGGAGCCAAGCTGTCCTTCTCAGGACACCCTGGGGACCATGGCATCCAGGAAGGTGACCTGAGAAGGAGGAGTGTGCCCAGGATGCTGTGTGCAGCTGGGTTTAATTCAACAGCTGTCATGTGGCATCCACCCTGAGGCCCCGGGTCACCCATCAGAGCCGAGTAGCAGGGCAGGTGCCACCAGTTGTGCCCCCCACGGTCCATCAAGCCAAACTCATTCCTGGCTGTGTGGCTGACTGGAAGCCTCTATGCATAAAGGAGAAAAGAAATTACCAGTATGTCTGTAATATACTCTTTGTCCCCTGAGGACATCGTATCTATGCATTTCTTCGCTTGTAAGAGAGACCGAACTTCTTCCTTTGGTGCAAAAAATTTGGCAAGTTGTATCCTCAATTGTATAGGAGTACCAGTTACGGAGGTTTTCAGTTCTTTAACCAGGGATGGACAGGCCTTCGCATTGGCTGGAGAAGGACAAAAATATAGTTTACATGTAGAAACTCAATTTTTCCCATGGCTCCCTGATGTAAGAACTAAACAGGATCCCCTGGGTATTATGTTCCCCTCCCGGAATTCTGCCGATGACAATGTAAGACCTTCGAGGTTGTGACTTCCTCCAGATCACACAGCAAGGGGCAGAGCTAGGACAGGAAAACTGATTTCCTGGTCACTCATTCACTTTTGTTTTTCTTTCAAGGGACATCCAACACTTTCCAGTGCTTCTCTGTTTGCTGAAATTCCCTTTTCTAAATCTGAAATATTTTATTGTGATACTTTATTACTCTTGAATATTGGTGCAAGGAGGTTTTCAGTAATCAAATTTTTAAGTAAATGGTACCATCAGGTTCTTACAAGCTATGAGAGAACTGAGAATAAATCTGGAGAAGAATAAATAAAATTATTAAAACATTGTAAGGTGATATTTTGAGATTAAACTGAAGGAATTAGTATATATGCCATCAGATTGAGACAGAACTAAAAACCTAAAAAAGAAAGAACGATGACCAGTTGTAGCACATGTGAACCCATTTTACAACATTTCTTTCATTCTCTCTTTCTGCAGTGATGTCCAGAATCCTGAGAAAAGGTGAGAGGAGAGAATTGGGGCTCCCTCCTGCCCCAGTGGGGACTGTGCTGAGACCTGGGTGATGACTTTTCCTGGTCTGGATTCCACATTCCCCCAAGTCTTTAGCGACAACCTGCACCCAGGTTGTGCCCTACCAGGCTCTGCTGTGACCCTTGATCAGACAACATCAGACTCTATTTTTGATAGAGAATTTGGAGAGGAAATGGTCAAAGGCAGCACAGGGAAAGAGGAGGAGGTTCAGAATGGAAAAGGAAAGAGAAAGACATAGAAAAACTAGGATCAGTCAAAAGCGTGGGCAACAAGCCTTGCAAGGTATTGTCAAAGGAAAGCCAGAATTTGTGCTAGCAAAACAGAAATCTTAGTGCCAACAATTGTACTAGTTTTGCGACCATTACTGGTATTACTCCTAGACTACTGGCAGTATTTGTGAATGGCTGCTTATTCCCAGATAATATGTTGTTTGCAAGTTTATTATTCAGAGAATCAGAGAGTACTGCTCTTGTTAGACTGAGAGCTCTTCAGTAATCATTTTATGTCCAATATTTTGAGTCTGAATTTATGAGTTCAGATGCCAATAGTTCAACTGGCACTCTGAGGAGGAAAATCTCTGATTACTAGAGATTGTGGCTTTGTATCTACAGCTAGACTCTTGACATACATAATCTCAGCCCATGCTCACAGCCACTCTTGGTGGTAACTATAAGCATTGGTGATAAGAAGAGCTCAAAGAGGTTAAGAATTTGGCCCAGGGTTATAGGACTGGTAAGTGGCAGAGCCCACATTCACACTCAGTTACATTACATCCTGCTGCAATGAAAGCACAGATCACAGTCAAGGAGGAAATCTGCAGGTAAGAATTCCAAAATTTGCCTGCAACATTTTTTTTTTTTAAGTTGCTAAGTGTAAGAACATTGATAAAATGAGCTCTGAGTTTTGGGGTGCTAGTTCAGCAAGCACATTGAATTTTGGTGTTTTCTAAACCCCAACCCCAACCCAAGGAGGCTTACCTAGTGTTCGGAAAAGGTAGCTTTGCAGGAGCAGGTGCCAGAGAGGAAAAGGTAGCTTTGCAGGAGCAGGTGCCAGAGAGATTACGAATGATACTCACCCTCATAGCAGCAAAGGGCCAGAGTGACCAGCAGGAGACACACAGGCAGCCTCATGGTGGTTGACTTTGCCTTGAGCTTTCAGCTTTAGCAAAGCAGGAGTGATTTGGAGGTGACCACAAGAGCCTGGGAGCCCATGGTGCCCAGGGCTATTTGTATCTGGTGAGTTTCGCTGGTCCTGCCCACTCCTGCATGTGGCAGGTCATAAAGCTTGGCTTCCAACTCTCCCTTCCACAGCAAGGCTGATGCCATCCATCAGGGTCACGTCCCTACATCTCCCTGCATCTCACACTGGCTGAGCACAGGGGAGAAGCACTGAGGGAACACTGCTCCATCCTCAGATGCCTCTGGATATGTTCCCTGGATCCTTCATTTGCTTCTGAGCTTTTGAGGATTCTGTCTTTGTTACTCCTTTTAATGGAGAGGCTCGGGAGAGTTCTAACTTGGGGAGGAAAGATCTCAAGGACACGGAAGGTGGGGGGCTGTCTTTGGTTAGGGGACAGCAGCCTCATAAGGAGCCCACTTTGACACCTCTCTGCTGTTCTGACAGCTGACCAGGAGTGTTTCTGTCACACATTGATCAAGACTGAACAAGAACGTCCCTCTCCAACGGCCCCTCCATCACCACCACTTTTCTAAAGGGCACCTTACGACACTCTTGAGCACATGCCACCTTTTGAGAATTTCCTTGGGAAAGCAACTGCTCCACCTGCTCTCTACCTGGCCTCACTCCACGGCCAGGGTACCTGTTTATGGGTGGAGTTGCCCACAGAGCCAAGGTTCCAATTTTCTGTCCATGAAGAGCAAGCCTCCTGTGCTGACCAGCCCCCCCCCATGTCATCACAGGGCTGATGTCATGATTAAATGACCCCCACTCTTTTATCCCAAGAAGCTCCTGGGGTGCCAGGAGCTGAGCAAGCATCAGAGGTGTTGGAGGATCCTCCACTCAAGGGCAGCACAGGGACATGGTAATGAAGAGAGATGGACAGGGAGGCACTGGCTTCCCCTTGTCCCTGGAGGACACGCCTCTCACTTCCAACCTCGCTCTGCAGCCCGGGCCAGTCTCACTTCTAGTGGGAGGTGGAGGCAGCCCCCACACAAAGCAGCACACTGCCCACCTGCCGTTCCATGCTGCGACGTCACGCTCCACGTGAGGAGTAAGAGTCTTCTATCAGCAGACATTTCCCACTAAATTAAAATATATGTGGGAGGAGTCAAGCCCAGGCCAGAGGTTTTCAGTCTCTGCTGTACAGTCAAATGACTTGGGATCTTTTAAAATGCACAATTTCTCACACCCTCTTCTTGGGAGATTTTGATTCAGTAGGTGTAGAGCAGGGCCCAGTCACCTGAACTAATTAAAACTCCTCTGGTGATGCCGCTGGAGAGCAGGCTGAGTGCCACTGAGAAACACCTTTGTTAACAAAGGACAGTGGCAGGTTTGCTTGGGTCACAGTGGAGGGCAGTGGTGGCTCTCTCTTCCATCACATAGGATGGTGGGGGGTCTCTGGAGCCAGCTCTGCTTCCAGTGCCAGGGATGGGGAGGTACAGGGGTGAAGCCCATGGCAGAGTTCTGACCCACGTTTATGGGTCATTGGACCTTAGAAAAATTGCTCAGGTTATGTAAACCCAGTTTTCTCACCTGTAAAAGGAGGCTAATAATAGAGCCTATATCATCAGGTTGACATAATGATTAAATGAGTGTGTGTGTGTGTGTGCATGTGTGTGTATAAAATTTACTTAGGTCACAAATAAACTCAATAAATGTCAGTAATATTATCTGGTGCTTGTTGCCAAACATGTCATAGACTGCCACCCATTCCTAGTTTAGAGCACAGCCAAAGTCAAGAAATCAACAATTTTTCTCAGATTATAGGGAAAACTAGACACACTCCCTCCATCTGAAGTGAATGGGGGAATCCCAGCTATGGCCTCTGAGTCTACGGACCCACGGACATGAACTAGGTAGTCAGACCTTTCTCACAGTGGCTGAGCCATGAGGAATTCTGCACCTCGGTGGAGCAGAGCTTGTGCTGGTGCAGGCTTGGCCATCAGCTGTATATTCCACTAGGGAAGATGTGCCTCTCTCAGAGAGGATCGGTCCCAGTGACTTTACTGTTCCTGGAGCTGTGCACACCTGCTCAGGGTTTTTCAGTTTTTGTAGGTGGCACTTTTTAATACTGGTCTACTCCTTTCCTCATTGGCCTCACATCTTACCATCTGGGGGAGACTGGTCCCTGACCCCAGTGCCCTGGTCAGAGCTCCCATGTGTAGGCTTTGCTGGCACCCTGCACCTCTCCTTTGCAGCTGATCCCAGGTTGCAGTTCGACAAATGTAAAATCAGTCAACTGATGTGAGCTTCTCTGTGGACTCTTAGCTCCATAATGGCAGGGGCAGCATCTGACTTTCCTCTTACCTGCTTAGCACCACCTGGCTTGGTTAGGGTCCTTCTTTAGTTTAAAAGATGGATGCCCACTATGCCCGGCTTCCTTTTGGGCAGTTAAGGGGTGAAAGTTAGTAGGATGGTGGTGACAGTGATGAAAGAAGTTCAGTGGCTTCCTGTGTCCCGAGAGACCAGTGGCAAGAGGATGACCATCTGCTCATCACCCCAGCTCCTAATTGCTGACTATAATCCAAAGTTTCCAACGAACCATAGTCGAGTGGGATTTCACATCAAAACAGGCTCCAAACAGATGGAAGGAAGCTCCTCTTTAGTTTTGCTGGTCAGGTAGGAGGGTCGCAGCCTCTGAGCAAACAGGCCCAGCAGTGGCCAAGCCCTTAGGGGCTCATCCTCGGTCTGTCCACAGCCAGGAGCAGAGGGCTCTGTGCAAACACAGCAGGCGCGGGCAGTCCTGAGGGAAGCTTGGGACGTGAGAACGGTGCACAGAGCAGCGTGTCTGAGACGTACACAAGGATCTATGGAGTCTTGTCCTACAGAGAAGTTGTGGGGAGGGAGCCCGAGAGACCAGCATGAGGGGCGACGAAACAGTGTCAACCACAGGGCTGGCCGGGGCACATCAGGTGGCATAAAGGGACACGTGGACTAGAGAAGGCTTTGGGACTCTGGAGATGGTATGGGACAAACCCCAGAGTGTTTCCATTGTGCTCAGTGTGAGATGGTGGCAGAATGGGTGGGAGAGATGGGACACCACCAGGATTTTTGTCCCAGTGCCTATTGCTGGGTTTCAGATCTTGAGTCAGAATCACGTGGTATCTTCACACCCATTAGCATGGCCACTACCAAAACACAAAAGAACAAGTTTTGGCTATAACGTGGAGAATTAGAAACCTTGTGTGTTGCTGGTGGTGAAATGTGCAGCTGCTGAGAAGCATAATATGCAGCTTCCACAAAAATTAAAAGTAGAGTTGCCGTACGATCACGCCGCTCCACTTCTGGGGATACATCCCAAAGAAGCACAGACAGGGTCTAGAGGAGACATTTGCAAACCCATG